>NC_079171.1:64198156-64310698 GCF_947568905.1 Ostrea edulis
AGATTATTACAGTTTACAGTGCATCGATCTTGGGAATATTTTGAAATCAATAGGTATTCCGTTTTCTAATAAAAATAGGCAAACCTTGGTTGATTTATGCGAGGGTACCAATGCGTTGTATTTATCAGTCAGTGTAATGGTGATATAGAGGCCTCCATTAGAAGACGAACGATTTGTGGATAAACATATCCATACCCATTTCATGATAATAGCATCGCTTGGACTCCCAATCTAATTTGAGCAAAAAGTCTAAAGAAGTAGTCATTAGTTGAAACACCCCCCTTAACAAAATTTCACTCATGGAGACACCACCATTTCCGGTGAAGGTCTGCAAAATTTAGGTCTATGCTCGGCACTTATGGCCTTTGAGCAGGGAGGGATTTTTACTTGCCACAAAACATTCTTGGGGGGGAAAGGGGATTCATGTTTGTTCAAATGAAGCAACGTGTAAACTTGAAAGGGGAAATACAGTGAAACTTCTCCAAATCGGTCCCTCAGAAAACCATTCCTCCCTGAACATCGCCCAATTCTTAAAGTCTCCGTAGGAATCTTAACATACCCTTTAAAAAGAAATTCATATAGTCCAAAGTGTGACCTTTCAAGATCTCCGCCATTTTTGACAGGGACTTCTGGGATGATCCTGTCAAAGGTTGAGATTTAGCTCGGGTTATTCTGTGCTCTTTAGTCATTGGAGCTTGCAGTATGAGCCAGAGCACTGCGCTCACTATCAATATGCAAGTAGCTGCATTTAATTCAAATTGAAGTTGAACGCAAGGACCCCAGTGGTAGGGTGGGGCACAATATGAAACAAGAGGTACTGTGAGCAATGCTCACTAAGAATACCCCCCGCTTACCCCAATCTACCAAAGGGTGTTGGTAATAGGTATAAACTACCTCTTTTCTGAGTGTAAAAAACAAATGGCATGACAAACCGAACCATATTGCTACTTCGATGTTCAGTGCGTGTGACCGTTGACCTTTTGACCCCAAAATCGATAGGGAACATCTTCATCCCATGGGTAGTCCATATGTATGATATGGTGACTCTAGGTGGAAAGGATAATGCTTTAGAGCCCAGAAACCATATTGCTACTTCGATGTCCAGTGCACTTGACCTTTGACCTTTTGACCCCAAAATCGATAGGGAACATCTTCATCCCATGGGTAGTCCATATGTAAGATATGGTGACTGTAGGTGGAAAGGATAACGCTTTAGAGCCCGGAAACCATATTGCTACTTTGATGTCCAGTGCACTTGACCTTTGACCTTTTAACCCCAAAATCGATAGGGAACATCTTCATCCCATGGGTAGTCCATATGTATGATATGGTGACTGTAGGTGGAAAGGATAACGCTTTAGAGCCCGGAAACCATATTGCTACTTTGATGTCCAGTGCACTTGACCTTTGACCTTTTAACCCCAAAATCGATAGGGAACATCTTCATCCCATGGGTAGTCCATATGTATGATATGGTGACTGTAGGTGGAAAGGATAATGCTTTAGAGCCCGGAAACCATTGCGTCTACAGACGGATAGACAGACAGACGGACTTGCTGCGGGGGGTATAATTAGAGTTTTATATGATAATATGCAGAAAATTTATTAAAACAAAGACTTTTCATCCAAATGCAAATGTCCGCAAGTTGTGTGAAAACAAGGTGTTTTTTTTAGCTCACCTGAACCGAAGGTTCAAGTGAGCTATTCTGATCACATTTTGTCCGGCGTCCGTCTGTCTGTCTGTCCGTCTGTCTGTCTGTCCGTCTGTCTGTAAACTTTTCACATTTTCGACTTCTTCTCCAGAACCACTGGGCCAATTTCAACCAAACTTGGTTAAAAGCATCCTTGGGTGAAGGGCTTTCCAGTTTGTTCAAATGAAGGGCCATGTCCCTTTCAAAGGGGAGATAATCACAAAAATGCAAAAATAGGGTGGGGTCATTTAAAATCTTCTTCTCAAGAACCACTGGGCCAGAAGAGCTGAAATTTACCTGAAAGCTTCCTGAGATATTGCAGATTCAAGTTTGTTCAAATCATGGCCCCCGGTGGTAGGATGGGGCCACAAGGGGGGGATCAAAGTTTTACATACAAATATATAGGGAAAAACTTTAAAAATCTTCTCCTCAAGAACCACTAAGCCAGAAAAGCTGAGATTTACATGAAAGCTTCCTGACATAATGCCGATTCAAGTTTGTTCAAATCATGGGCTCCGGGGGTTGGATGGGGCCACAATAGGGGATCAAAGTTTTACATACAAATATATAGGAAAAATCTTCTTCTCAAGAACCACTGAGCCAGAAAAGTTGATTTTTACATGAAAACTTTTTGACATAGTGCAGATTCAAGTTTGTTCAAATCATGGCTCCTGGGGGTAGGATGAGGCCACAAGGGGGATCAAAGTTTTACATACAAATATATAGTTAAAATCTTTTTCTCAATAACCACTGAGTCAGAAAAGCTGATATTTACAAGAAAACTTTCTGACATAGTGAAGATTCAAGATTGTTCTAATCATAGGCCCCGGGGGTTGGATGGGGCCACAATAGGGGATCAAAGTTTTACATACAAATATATAGGAAAAATCTTTAAAAATCTTCTTTTCAAGAACCACTGAGCCAGAAAAGCTGATTTTTACATGAAAACTTTCTGACATAGTGCAGATTCAAGTTTGTTCAAATCATAGCCCCCGGGGATAGGATGGGGCCCCAAGAGGGGATCAAAGTTTTGCACACAAATATATAGGGAAAAACTTTAAAAATCTTCTTCTCAAGAACCACTAAGCCAGAAAAGCTGAGATTTACATGAAAGCTTCCTGACATAATGCAGATTCAATTTTGTTCAAATCATGGCCCCCGGGGGTTGGATGGGGCCACAATAGGGGATCAAAGTTTTACATACAAATATATAGTTAAAATCTTTTTCTCAATAACCACTGAGTCAGAAAAGCTGATATTTACAAGAAAACTTTCTGACATAGTGAAGATTCAAGATTGTTCAAATCATGGCCCCCCGGGGGTAGGATGGGGCCACAGGTGGGGGGGGGGTCAAAGTTTCACATACAAATATAGGAAAAAGCTTTAAAAATCTTCCTCTCAAGAACCATTGGGCCAAAGAAGTTGACATTTACATGAAAGCTTTCTGACATAGTGTAGATTCAAGTTTGCAAAGGGTAGTTTGGGCCATAATAGGGACTAAGGTTTTACATGCAAATATATAAGGAAAGTCTTCAAATATGGGCCAAAGTGACTCAGGTTAGCGATGTGGCCCATGGGCCTCTTGTTATGATCCTGACTAAGGATGGGATGGAATTGTTTTTGTCCTGTCTGTCTGAAATATTAACCTTCCTCATAACTTTTGAATAATGAGCAATGGGACTCTCATATTTCATATTTGCATTCTTTTTTATAGCCATAAAGTTTTTCACCTTGTGACCTTGACATTAGAATTTGATCTATTGACCGGTTTAGGTAGAACTTTCATATTTTGTATACATATAATGACCTGAACGTTTTACAGAATAGTCATATTGGTATTGAGGCATTCCTGTGTTGTGTGAATTTAAGTTTGCTTTATGTTGTGAGCTTAGGGGCTAGGTAGGTGGAGCCACAAGACTGGGTCAACATTTTTCATAGGAATAATGATTGAAAATACAAAAAAAAATTAAAAATCAAAACAGCTGACCAAGAGCAAAGTGACTCGGGTGAGTGATGTAGCCTAAAGGCCTCTTTGTGATTAAACTCTTTACGATTATAAACTATGTTTCTAACAATTTATCTGAAATTATTTGTATGCATTGATTTTGGGGTCCAAAGGTCAAGGTCACTACTGGACTTCATGCTTGTATGAATTCATTACGGAAACATATGCCCTGCATTGCAGAGTTCTTATTCATATTCTATCATGAAACAGAGAAGAAGCTTGCTTGACAAAATTCACTTCAAAAAAATTACTGAGGATTTTTAGCTTACAGACAATTTTACTTGCTGTCTGATTTCTGGTGATTCCAGCACTCAATGCTACTTTGGTTTTTCAGCTTTCTGGACCTCAAGAGATGTTGACACCCTGCTGATGGAGCAGAAGCAGAAAGCAGTTCTCTTACCATCAGATCTGATCCATTTTTGGAGATAGCCTTTTGTATGGAGCTGGTAATTTTGTTTTCCTTTTTAGCTCACTTGAAATCTAATCTCATGTGAGGTTTTCTGATCTGCCGTTGTCTGTGGTCCATCCGTCCTTCTTATGTAAACTTTACACACTTTTATGATCCCCGAAAAATTTGAGGAGCATAAATATAGTCTCTGTCGTGTCTGTTCCACCTCATATCTCCTAAACTTTTCATCAGAAATTGATCAAATTGATCACAAATGTTCAGGTAAGGACTTGTGGATCAAAGTCTCTCAAGGTCATTGGGGAAAGGCCAAGGTCACTCAGAAAATGAAAGTTCCTTATTTCAACAGTAATTGATCAGGAATAGTTCTTGGGACAGGGCACTTTTGGTTCAAGGTCATTTTTGCAGAGTTTCCGAAAACCATCGGTCCTACCGGCAAAACCGATAGAAAATCGAAATGTCTGATAAAACTCGCTATACTATCGGTCCGCGTGACCGATTATTGTTTCCTTAACAATCTGGAATTTTTCTTTGTATCCGGAGAGTTTTTTCTTTTCGTCATAATCTCAAAAACGCTCTAGAGAGTGCAAAATTTCATTTTCATTTAAGCGCTTACTATACTCTGATATATTGCCGTGTGGCCGATAAAGTTTGTACCAAGTTCAAAGCCTGGTATTAAACGAAAAGCCCCCTTGGTATAGAATGGTGTGACTGAGAAAAAAAAAGTACAAATGTACGAAGAAACTCGTATCATTGAGTTTAATAGTTTAAAACGGAGTGGCAGAAAGGAAGGGAATGGCTCAAACATGGAGAAAATGGCATGGCGTGCTCCATTTGTATTGAGGTAGGGCAAACAAGACACTTTCCCAAATCCACCTTCACTTCTTCATCAAAAAATTATAGATTTTCAACCATCTCCGATCATGAGACATCTTTGAATATTTTGCACTTTTTTATTTTTAAAACACTTAACAGAACATATACTACATTGAACAACAATTTGTTAAAGTGAAAATTATATTGGAATTTATTTGGACTGATAGAATTTGCTTCGGACTGGTAGAACACACTATGTTATCAGTCCGAATGACTGATAGAAAAATTTGGTTTTCGGAAACTCTGTTTTTGAAAAGTCAAGGACACTCACAACATGTACTTTATAGAAGGAAAAATTGCTTATTTCAACTGTTTTAGCTCACCTGATTCTGATCGCCTGTTGTCTGTCATCTGTCTATCCGTCTGTAAACTTTTTACATTTTTGACTTCCTCTCCAGAACCACTGGCCAATTTCAAACCAAACTTGGAAAAAAGCATCCTTGGGTGAAGATCATTTAAGTTTGTTCAAATGAAGGGCCATGCCCCCTTCAAAGGAAATGATCACAAAAATGTTAAAATAGGGTGGGGTCGTTTAAAAAGTTCTTCTCAAAAATCACTGGGCTACAAGAGTTGAAATTTACATCAAAGCTTTCTAACAGTGCAAATTTAATTTTGTTCAAACCAAAACTCACAGGAGTAGGGTAGGGCCACAATAGGGGATCAAAGTTTTACATGCAGATATATAGGTACAGTTTTTGAAAATCTTCTTCTCATGAACCCCTTTGCCAGGAAAGTACAAATTTACATGAAAGTTTCCTGACATAATGCAGATTAAAGTTTGTAAAAATCATGGGCCAAGGTGACTCGGGTTAGCGATGTGGCCCATGAGCCTCTTGTTGAATAGCCTTTGATCACATATCATACAAGTAAGGGGCAAGATCAAAAGTTCAATGTTTCACAAAAAACTAAATTCAAATAGTTTTCACCAAGACCCCCCCCTTAGAATGTTGGAAACTAATTGATTAACAAGTATAAACATACGATTATAAATACCACTCTGTGTAATTTTCTACTGTTTATTCACAAATGGAAGTGCACATTAGAACTATTCAATGTTTATTAAAATGTAATGTTATTATGTGGTTTTTAACAATAGCTTAATTGTCATTTCTCTTTCCACTAAAGTGTAATCAATGTTGATTGACAGGAACTTACGGGATATTTTATCCCCCCTCCCCCTAATTATTTGAATTTAGTTTTTTTTATCCGACATCGATCTTTTGATCTCGCCCCAAAGTAACAGGCAAATTGAAGGCCCAAGTTAGCTTTTCTGATTAAAACTTTCTGTTCTCTGTCATTGGCGTCATTGTAAACTTTTCAAATTTTCATCTTCTTTATCAGAACAACTAGGCCAATTTCAAACAAATAATATTTGAGTGATGGGGATTCAAGTTTGGTCTAATGAGGGGCAACATCCTTCTCCAAGGGAAGATAATAGTGAAATAGTGAAATTACTCTGACAAAGGACCAGAGCCACAAACCCCATATTATGGCCCTTAAAATATATAAAAATGAAAGTAAGTGTTGAATAGGAGTATTGGTGTTATAAATATGTATCAGAATCCGGGGCTTAAAACATGTTAGATTTTAAATATAGGAGCACAACTAAAGCTGTATACATACTAGAACCGGATATGGTACCGTATTTCTGTCATTTTCCACCAAAAACTGGTTATTTTGTAAAGGTTTTGTCATACTGGTTTCATCTCGCCCAAAATATTTAAAGTATTTTTATAATATACACCTTTTCAATTGACCATAAATGCAAAAATATTTTAGGGCGAGCTATGAGCACTATTTTTATTTTTAAAAAAACCCCGATATTCCGGATTGCTGAAAAATATTACGGTTATAATGCGCTAGTGGTGGTAAACTTGAATTTTACAGAAAATATGGCTGGTTTAAGTATCTTATGGAGAAGGAAACTACGTTTTTTATTTCGTGTCATGTATATGTATATAGGTCATTTTAGTTCGGTGTTTATTTTTAAAGCAAGGGAAATTCCCTCACCTAATAATAGTTTTCGGTTGCAGCTTGTTTTGCCCTTTTACTATAGATGTTCATTTTCAATACCTAGTTGTTTTCATCTTTTAAAGTCGTTCACAATACATCTTCATTGCATCGTTGCTTAAAAACTGTGTACAATTTTGGTAGTTTTACATTATTATCATAAACATTATCATTGAACGAAACGACAGTTACCGAAACTGTTAGGCCTAGTGACTGAAATAAACATGGCGCGGTGTCTTCTTTCACTTTGGGATATCGGAAAATATTCAGGCTTCACGCAAGTATTCTTGTATGGTACTGATATCATATCGAATAATTTTTGCTCTATTTATTTTACAAAAGTGTTACTACGCAGCTTTAGACTGTCAACATTCGAAATAACTGTTTTATTTAACCTAACTTTACGTACATTGGGAGCAAGTCCTTCTTTGATTTACAGTACATCCAAGCTTCGGGCTGAATATTAGCATGACCTGGTCAGGCAAAAAGGAATTCAAAATAACAGATTTAAACTACAACATGACTTACCATAGCATGCAGCATTGCTGCCAGTTAAATCCGACAGTAAATTATGTAAGCAATTCATAGATAGCGATCCACATGTTATCGATGAGACATGACGTCATCTGTTGTAAGATATTCATGACGCATTTTATGCTTCGATAGGCGGATAAAGTAACCCCCATATGAAAATACTCGATATACTGGTTTTGTTTTGTTTTGATTTCACATATGATATCGTTGTACATGTCATGAGTTTTTTATTTTCTATTTTTATGTAACTGTACTTGTAAACAAAGACTGTGCGTTTTGTTTTTTGTTTGGGGGGGGGGGGGGTAAGACAGTACAGTATTTATAAATTGTGCATGTTTGATTCCGTTGATTTTCAATTTCATGGCCTAGTTCGAAGGCCTATCAACGTATCAGTGTTCCATTGTCCAATGTAAAATTAGAAAAGGGAAAATAGTGTCGTCTTGGTTGTCAAGGAGGTGTGTCCCAATGCCAAGTTACATTTAAACAATATAAACAAATATTTTTTTCAGCGTGCTCAACAAATCAAATTGCGTGATACAAGTAAAATTAAATTATGACAGACGGACTGAATGCTATATTATATATGTTTTGCCAATTAATAAACTGGACATGTGTTGTGCCAATAAATATATCTTAATTTAATAATCCAGCCTACAATAGCAACAGGAAATTGTGCTTAAATTGTCCAATCTTCAAAACCTTAAATTGTGTACATGTGTGTGGTGGCGGTGGTGGTTTTCATCCACTCAAACTGTCCCAACCCCCCTCCCAAATTCAATTTCTTTAAGTGTGCAGTGGATAGATCGCCACATGGACCCATCCAAGTCTACTGTAAGGATGTTTTAAAATATCGGTTTCAAATGCAATTAGTTCACACACAAATATATATAGACATAATTATTTGACGATTTGCATTTTAGTTGCTTCTATTCATACACGCTATACAACAGTACTGAATCTATAACTGAGAGAGAGAGAGAGAGAGAGAGAGAGAGAGAGAGAGAGAGAGAGAGAGAGCAAGCACCAGTAATTGTATACAGGTACGGGAAGTTTAATCAAATCTTAAATGTACAATATTATTCTTATTAATTAACCATTCCACTTCATTTTGATATATTTAATTTCTCTTTTTTCCATGTTAAATTATTCGGCTGGCGCGAGTTAGGACTGCCCCCCCCCTTTTTTTTAAACCGATGTTACGTGCCTAGCTATCTAACGCCCTCTCAGTCAAAAATGAAATAAATATAAAATCTATATTACTACAACTTCATTGGATTTACTAGACTTTTTTTTACCACCGTAATACATGTTTATGCAAGCGGACAATCTAGGCATTTTAAAGAAAATTTCCATCTTCGATAGCAAAATGTGTTCAGCCCACGAAGAGCAGAATCGACCCAAAACCCATGGCAAGCGAAGATGATTTTTGCCCCCGTTTTCGGGTGTTATAACTGATATATAAAAAAATAGTATGTTCTATAACTTTCATTCAGAAGACGGGTAAGTTCGTGAGTCACTGAATAAACAAAAAATTGTCCGCATTCTTATTTCAATCGCGTTGTCAACTGTACACTTTTTGATATTTCTACACTACCTGTAAACATGTAGACAGCGGATCTAAATCATCTAATATTCTTAATTACAATGAAAATTATACATTAAAATACATGTGGTGCACTAATATAAATGTCAATCTTTTAAAATAATCGCACAAATAAACCAATGCTTTTACTTGTCATTTTATGGTCCACATTTCTTTGAGCTGATATAATTCATGCTATTTAACAAATTGAAATCAATGCCAATTTATACCATGTTTTGATATCTTGATATATCTATATACAAGAAATAATCCCGATTTACAAACATGTTGAGGTTTCTACTTAGAGATAATTAAAATCCATTTAGTGACACTGTCCACTCTATATCTGCTTCAAACATATAAACGTGGAAAGTTAATACAGAACGGACGTCATAAGTTAAGGGTAATTAAGATGAATTGTTTCGAATAGCAAACTCCAACATGTAAACAATTTAAGTAAGTTATCAAATCAGTATGGTAATTCTTTAAAGATAGACAGGGAAGGTACATTTTAAAAAATTAAACTACTATTTTAAATTTACAATAAAATATATCATTAAATGATATGAATATATACAAGTCGCCGTTTTATACGTTTTAATTTTCACCCACTAATATTTCGCTTAGTATTTTTTTTTTTATCACACGAAGGTGCACGGTGGCACAAAGGAGGCACAGATGTCAGATCTCCGTGGACTTAAATGTCTACCTCGCTCAGAAAATTAAGACTTCAGAGGTGCCGACAATTTTCAAGGTCCACCGTGTTTTATTTTAAAAAAAATAGTTTTAAAACTCCATTTTTGTAATTAGTTACTATAATAACTCAAGTTTAATCAAAATTATACAGTTGTCTCTCTTTTTTTTATCCTCAATTATATCAATTTTAATGGAAGTTGATACAAATAGATATATTCAACTTGAAAATATAAACTCGTCTTTGAGATAGACGGTAAAACAATACTGTTTGCTGTGGTCCTTTCACTGCAAGGAATTTTAATTTTTGATCACGATTTTTCAATTATGTCCAATACAGCGGGGAAAAAATTGTAGTGTTATGTAGTGGGAAGGGGGGGGGGGGCAATATATCACAAATTTAAACATCGTGATAGAAAATATACAAGTTCCTAGTATTTTAACAGTTGTGATTTACAATCAGAATAAGCCCAAAAAATATATATTAACCTATGCGTCCATTATTTGTGTATTACACTGTGATTCTCATAACGTCAACATCATGACGTTATATAGTTTTTCTGTTGAAAAACAACACAAAGTTAAACGACTGTAAAACGAAAACTATAAAAGATATTGTTATAAAATAAATTGTTCTATGACCTATAAATCCTAGAGCATCAACTGTGAAAGTCTCATTTATTTTGGTGAAAGGGCCGATTTTAGTACTTTGTGGCTCTGGTCCTTTTAAAATCTTCTCCAGAACTAGAGGGCCAATTTCAATCAAACTTGGTAAAAATAATCCTTGGATAAATGGGATTTACATTTGTTCAAATGAAGGGCTGTGCCCCCTTGAAAGGAGAGATAATGACGAAAATGCAAAAATAGGGTGGTGTCATTTAAAAACCTTGTCCTCAAGAATCACTGAGCCGGAAGAGCTGAAATTTACACGTAAGCTCTCTGCTATACTGCAGATTCAAGTTTTGTGAAAATCATGACACCAGGGGCCGGGGATACGTTAGGAACACAAAAGGGGATCAAAGTTTACATGCAAATATATAGGGAAAATCTTTTAAAATCTTCTTGTCAAGAACCACAGGACCAGACAAGTTCAGATTTACATGACAGCTTTTATATTTTGTATGTATATTTCCTGTGGCAAGACAGTTCATTTTATATCGTGACCTTTGACCTTGTGACCTTCAACTAGGATTTTGGTGTACTTTTAAAACATAATCTATCAAATATATTTGGATCCATTTTAGGTGAGGCTTTCATTTTTAGCTCACCTGAACCAAAGGTTCAAGTGATTTTTCTGATCACATTTTGTCCGTCGTACGTCCGTCCGTCTGTGAACTCACATTTTCGACTTCTTCTCCAGAACCACTGAGCCAAATTCAACCAAACTTGTCACAAAGCATCCTTGGGTGAAGGGGATTCAGATTTGTTCAAATTAAGGGCCATTCCTTTTTTCAAGGGGAGATAATTAAGAATATGTGAAATTTTGGTGGCATCTTTTAAAAATCATCTTCTCAAGAACCACTGGGCCAGAAAAGATGAAATTTATAGATAAGCTTTATTAGGTAGTGCAGATTCTAAATTGTTAAAATCATGGCCGCTGGGGGTTGGATGGGGCCACAATAGGGGATCAAAGTTTTACATACAAATATCTAGGAAAAATCTTTAAAAATCTTCTTATCAAGAACCACTGAGCCAGAAAAGCTGAGATTTATATGAAAGCTTCCTGATATAGTGCAGATTCTAAATTGTTAAAATCATGGCACCCGGGGGTCGGATGAGGCCACAAGGGGGGATAAAAAATTTACATACAAATATATTGGAAAAATCTTTAAAAATCTTCTCAAGAACCACCGAGCCAGAGAATCTGAGATTTACATGAAAGCTACCTGACATAGTGCAGATTCTAAATTGTTAAAATCATGGCCCCCAGGGGTCGGATGGAGCCACAATAGGGGATCAAAGTTTTACATACAAATATATGGGGAAAATCTTCTTCTCAAGAACCAGTAGGCCAAAGAAGTTCAAATTTACATGAAAGCTATCTGACATAGTGTAGATTCAGGTTTGCAAAAACCATGGCCTCCAGGGGTAGGTTGGGGCCATAATACGGACTACGGTTTTACATGCAAATATATATGGAACTGATATGGACCAAGGTGACTCAGGTGAGCGCACATGGGCCTCTTGTTTGTATATAGATTTTTTATGGAAAGACCTTATTTTGTGAAGTTTGACCTTCACCTGAGAGTTTGATAATTCTGACCTATTCAATTTCTTGAACATATTTTGTATTTACATTTTTATGACAATACCTATTTTTTCATACTATAACCTTTGACTTTGTGACCTTGAAATTTGACCTTATTTCAAGAAAATGTAAACTACCAAATATTTTCAATAGTATTCAAGGTAGGACTTTCATATTTTGTTTATAGGTTCTTGTTGACAAGGCATCTTATATATTTGACATTTTCTGTATAGATTTTTATGGCAAGACTTGATTTAGTGTTTGACCTTATGACCTAAATCTACTTTCATTAAAAATTTATGGCTAGACTTTGATTTAGTGTTTGACCTTATGACCTAAATCTACTTTCATTAAGAATCTGACCTCTTCATTATCTTCTGAACTATTTAGGATAGAGCTTTCATAGAACTTCTAGGACTGACATTATTCATACATATGCACTGGTTTGGTCTCATTTTGATACATTCAGTATCATTGTATCGATCTTTTGAGTATAAATTTGTGATCTAAAAGCATGATATAATGGTGTAAAGGATCAGTTTGTGGTTAACCAGTATTTAATGTGAGAATAAATATTGTAGGGTAGCGGTTACTGGAGACGTGCTGTTGATTGATGAGGATAATTTTCCCGAGACTCTGACATATTGCAGGACTTGGATAGCTCTACTGCTGTTCAAAATGCCAGGTTTGTTAATGGAATTACATGTAAATGTTCCATGAAATGTCAGGTTTGTTAATGGATTTACATGTGAAATGTTCCATGAAATGGCCAGGGCATATGTAATATAGCATTAAAATTTTTAATGAAATTCAGGTGACCTATTGCAATTGGTCAGCGTCCGTCGTCATGCGTTGCCTGTTGTGTTAGGTGTGTTAACATCTTCAAGACAACGGGGTAATAAATTGTAAATTTTAGAATTCCTGGACTCCTGTGGCTTTAGGGGTGGAGCAAAAACTGCCCAAATTTGACCAATTTTCAAAAATCTTCTTTACGACTATACATGTGTAAGAAAAACTAAATGCATAGGGATGTAGAGGAGGAAAGCCTCTACCAAAATTGTAAATTTCATGATCCCTGGAGTAGGGGTTCTGACCTCAGGGCGATGCCAAACTTGGTATATAGTATTGGTGTGTAAAACACTTAAAATAACATCACACTCAACATCATTTCGTGAATCTTTGTAGTTAATAGGAACATGCTGTGTAGATGTGCATAATCCCAGGAAATTTTGATTGTCCCTTTTGAACTTAGAATTTCGAGTCCGTCTGTCCTGTTGTTAGTCTGATTAAAATCAGACCCCATACTCATTATCATATCGTTGGGGACAGGGATCGTATAAAGGTCATCTTCTGGTGACATCTTCATTATCCAATCAAATCGTCACTTCCCCGACACTGGAAGTCCAGGAACGGTAACTCGGTTTGTTTGTCTTTTTCGGAACGCTTCGTCGTTCATCATAACCTCGCACATAAGAACCGACGTTAACAGAATGGCAATGGCCGCGGCCAGTGTGATTGACGCTCGATTTTTGATTACTGGTATATATATGTTTTGATTTATGTATTAGATATTGTGATTGAAGATCGATGTTTGAGTATATGTTCCAAAGCTTAACATTATGGCTGCAGGTATTCTAACACCTCGGCGCATATACTATAAAGCAAATATATGTGTGCTTTGTGGATTCGCATTTGTTCAATCAGAGATAACTTCAACAGGGGAAACGATTGAAAGAAATCTATTTAATAAAAAGCTGAAATTAACAGACGATAAAGTCAAATCTATACAACACGTACTTAGTGAATTTCAACACGACAGTGTTAGCTCCAGCAATGGTGTTTGTAAAAATTGCTATAGAACTGTTGAAAGGATAATTAAGATAGAAAAGGAAGTGGAACAGTTACAGATAGAAATATCTAGATCCAGATCATCGGTTAGGACAAAATACCAGTTGGCAACACCATCCCCTACAAAATCAAAAATTGAAAAAAGATTGCGAATATCACCAGAAAAAACTGTGAAAAGACCATTTCCGTCATCATTTAAGAAAGTTACAGTTGTGAACATTCCACCAATACCAACAATTTTGCCCAAAACGGAAAAGAATGAGCCAGTATGTAAGCCATTGAGTGTAAGAAGATCTCTGCCATTTTCAACTGTTGAGAATGTTCAAGATAAGACAGATAGTTCACTGGAAGGAGAAGTTGAAGTAAGTTTGAATTTCGAGAAGTATTCTTTCAAGTTTATGGTTGATTTATAATTATTTGAGATTCTGTACTAATGTTTTTGTGTACACTTTCCATGTCATATTGCTGATTTGATAGTGTTTGAATACATGTTAGAAATATTGCAGGTTAATATGAATTTTTGGGAATGTTCAGTTCTGCCATCTGTAATACATATATATCAAGCAGTGAAGTACATGTATGTACAATGTATGTTGGTATTGTGTACAATGTACATGTTCAATTTTATTAATGAAATATGTACAAAATGCATATGTGTACAAAATATAAACTAAATTTAGATTAATTCACACATTTAAATAGCTTTCTTAGGGGGTGGGGGGGGGGGTGGTATTATACTCTCATCTTCAGAATTTTCTTTTGTAACAATAGGAATAAATGATATGTTTTGAAATCTATTTAATATTCAGGAGCCAATGCATACATAAGATAAACAATGGAGTCCCATCTCATGTAAAATTTCAACTGAGTGATATATATGTACAGTACTTATATATACATGCAGTTCATATCCTGAAAATTATATTGGAATGGAAATTATTTCAAGTATTAAATGAAATATTAAATGGAAAGTGTACACATGTATTGAGATGTTTAATTGAATACATTTTGTAATTCAACATTACAGAGTTCATGAAAATATGATGTATTAGTTATGGTATGACTAATCAAGAAAAATGTGTCTTGCAGAAATCTTCAAATGTTAAGAAACTTCAGCTGCCATAGTGCTGTTCATATATGTACATGTCATCTGTTTCAAGAACTCTGAAGTTGAATATCTTTAATGTAGATTTATTTATAACAGTATTTTTTTGTTTTCTGTTTATATATAATATATTTATTTGTATGTTTATTCAGAAGAAAAAACACAGCTGTCAGCACCAAATTAAACAACCAGTTGAATCTCACAATATCAAATTGATCATGTAAAATCTGAGGAACAATATGTTTGACGGGACAGACAGACTTACATTGTGATGAGTTGTTTCATAAGAGTAGCACTTAAAAAATCAAGACTGACCAACTGACATACGGACAGCATGTATAAATCAATGTGTGTATATTGTTCTGTTAAAGTAGGGCATATACATGTACATGTACCAGTAATTTAAGAATAAAAACAACATGTACAATAACATACATGTATAAGTGCGGTTAAGGTAACTCACTACACTAAATCTTAATATACTCCTTATGACACTACGTCACAGAATGGCGATTTAAATGTTTTGTTAAAGTATTTGTATTAATCGATTTGTTAGTCTGTCATCGTAGCTCAGTGGTTAAAGCATTGGGCTGGTGAACTGCCGATCTCGAGTTCAAATGTGCCAGAGTCTTTTGTTCATAGGTAAAACTTATACGGTACCAATCTTGATGTGTTGAAATAAATTTTTGAAAATCATGTTTTTATCAAAATTTGCATATTTTCTGCCTTTTTGACATATACACTTTCTAATATATCATCATATCTTTTATGATTACAATCAATTTGTACATATGAGAAACTATTTCTAGGTGTAGTGAGCCACCTTAAGTGGTTATTTTTGAACATGATATTCAAGTCAAAACACAGAATAAATTCTAAGATTTTTTTGTCAACTGCTACAGCAACATCAAAATACAAATGTAATAGGTGCAATTCAAAAATAAATCTCAAACTCAGTTGAAATTTATTTATTTATTTTTTTTGGAAATAATGTGTTCTATTCTGTTCATGTTTTTACTAATAAAATGTCAGTCTACATAAGAAAGTTTTTTTGAACAAATGAAAACCACAGGAAAATGTAAAAACTGTTTTCACTACTTTCTATGTAGATTGACAATCTATTTTTTTTTTCCAGACAGTTTTATTTTGCATGGAATTACTTATTTTTCCATCAACTGCTGCTGATTTAGCCATTTGTGACTAACAAGACACAAAGGTAAGTTATAATTTCATATCTCCCACCAAGATGACTCTCACAACAGTAATGATTAAAATCAGACCTTATTGAGTGCATTTCATGTTTATGCATCACTGTGTAAGAAAAACAGAGATTATTCAAGTTACATGTATTTCTTTCATTAGATACTCATTCTTAGTACTAGTAAATTCTGGATTAAAAGAATTGTCAGAATATTCATCATTTTATATATTTTATATCAGCTGGTGATTGGAAGCTTGTTGACATGTTGATCATTGCAGCTTCTCACTCAAGAAAAAATGTTATGTATCCAAACCCTATCTGTCAAACTGATTCAATGTAAATTATATAGATTCATTATATCATATGGATAAGTGATCAAAGAATAAATCTACAGAAAATTAGGACATGCACTGAGGTTATACATATTAATTCTTTAGATATAATTTTTGTTTGAAATCATGTAAATATTTTGACAATAAATAGTTCTGCTAAATGCTGAAAGATTCCAAGAATAACATTTGTTTTAATGACTTTTGACATTTTCTAAAAAAAAAAATCAATTTTAGATCACCATTCACTACAAGAGTGGAAAAAAACAAAAGTTTATTGCCAATCCAAGCCACAAAACCATTTGTAAAGCTTTACTTACAGAAAAAGATGCAGAAAAAACTATGCTTGATGTTTTAAAGAAATCAAATCCATCATATCTAGTAAACCAGACTTGTGAAATAATTGGCGATGAATGTGAAAAGATATGCAAGCGAAACAGTGGAAGCGTACTCCAGGATCGAACATATCATGGTATATTGAATTTTTCATGGGATGAATTGGAAGGAGAATTACAAACTCTTGCCCCAAATTTACTTCAAATAGTAAAAAGCATGGTTTCAGACAAACCATCATCTATCTCTGACAGATGTCGCATACAGATGCTGAACGCCATTGCTTGTGCACTACATGCAAGGTCCAGAGAAATGACAGCACTTCAATATTTAACAGGATTAATCTTACTTCATGGAGGCTGCACTCAACGAGTAAGTTTAAAGTGTAATGTGAAGTAAAGTAAAAGATTTAATGAGAATGTACTTGCATAATATGGCTGAGTCAACCATTTAACCATAGACCTATATACTGATTTCTCTATAATAGTGATTCTCTGTATACTGATTTCTCTATAGTGATTCTCTATACTGATTTCTCTATAGTGATTCTCTGTATATTGATTTCTCTATAGTGATTCTCTGTATACTGATTTCTCTATAGTGATTCTCTGTATACTGATTTCTCTATAGTGATTTCTGTATATTGATTTCTCTATAGTGATTCTCTGTATACTGATTTCTCAATAGTGATTTCTCAATAGTGATTTCTCAATAGTGATTTCTGTATAGTGATTTCTCTATAGTGATTTCTGTATAGTGATTTCTCAATAGTGATTTCTGTATATTAAATGATTTCTGTAATAGTGATACTTGTCTTTACAGTAGTCTTCACCTAACTGTTATTGTAATTGTTCTTTCTATTCTTCTAAATAATTCATCACCATAATTCCACTTTTTCAGTGATATGCATTATCAACAAAATGACAGTTACATCCTGTATGTTGTATTATAGTTTTCGAAAATCATAGCCCGACCAGAATTACAGACTCAATTTTTTTCCTTTAGACTCTAATTTGAATTTCAAAGTTTTTCATGGACCAACTGACATTTTCATAGTCTCAGGCAACAGGTCTCCCCCTTATTTTCTACTCTATAATAAAACATCCCTGGCATGCATTTAATTATGATAAAGGACAGGGTTAAAGTTGTTTGTTGAAGACTGTTTGGTGTTCTGTTTTGGAAAAGTAGTCTTGTGCATATTCAGTTTACATAAACTTTAAATACATTTATTTTTCAGGACATTGACAGATTAGCTAAAATGGGTGTAACTGTGTTGTCTGATACCCTTCACAAAAAGCTTGGAACCTGGCAAGTAAATCTTGATGAAGTGCTGATTCAAATGAAACAGGATTGGTTGAACATGGCAAAGGAAAAATATCAACTAGCAGGAGATAACTGGGATAAGAACATTCTCCCAAGTTACAGAACCTCACAGCAGAAAACGATCTCCTTGCATTTATTCACTGTTGTGGGAGTTGTAGATAGAATTTCACCTCCCTTACCAGAAGAAGTGACGGACATTAATTCTGTAACTGATTTGGACGCCAACATATTCATCCCTTCATTGCAAGAGCAGAATGTACTAAGAAATGAGCTGACTTTCCTTGTTGCTAGTGCATTGGTGAATAACATTGATCAGTTAACAAACCACTTCAAGAACATTTACCCACAACATCTGGAACACCAGTATAGTCATTCTGCAGGAATCAAGACCAAACAGGTAAGAATATTTCTTTTTCTGGTATGTTTTATGAATTGATATGTTATATGTCTACAAGGATATGAACTTTATTAAAATGGTATGAAGCAACAGCTCACATATTATTCCTTGTTTCTCATTTACATCATATTAGAAGATAGTGTCTGAAAAATATACTTTTACTAATTTTTCCTGAAAAAGATTTACCCAAACATACAATTATGAATAGTCTTTTAATTAGTTGAAATATTTGATTCTGTTCTTACAACTTTTTTGCAGTTTGTCCATGTACTGAAAACTACTTCTGGTTCTTCTTGTTCATATATTTCTGGCACAACATGCTGTTTAGCTCATATTTTGTGATGCTTACTTATTACTTGTAAGACATATAAATCTTTCGTCTTTTGGCTTATATTTGAGTAATCTTTTTGTCTATTTTAGTATTGCCTTGGATTGTTTGATTCCAATGAGCAGAAAACCCAGGATGTAATCCAACTCTTAAAAGAACCACAAGACAAGTATGTCCCAGTTACAGATGGAGACATTAAGGAAGAAGTATTCTTTGGAGGTGAGCAACTACCGGTACTAGTAATGTAATTTATTCTCAAAAGGTGTATGTAATCTCCAGACAGATGGATTCAACATCTTGTGATGGGTTTTAACCAAATTTGGTGTATTATAAAAGATGGGTCAATGGTCTCATCTCTCAAAAGATTATACGTCAACTTTGTACACATCTATTGCATGATCCAATATTCAAATATCCCGTAAAAGATGAAACTTGACAATTATATTATATGTACGGTCTTATATTTTTATTTCTAATATTTATATGGGTTTTTATCCCATGTATTTATTACATTCCTCATTAGGGCTATGCCCTTCCAATACATGTTTATATTTTTACAAAAGTACTTGTAGACTAAGTTTTTTGCTTGTTATATCATAAAACAAAACCAGAATATCCTCCAGAAGAAACACAATTAACAGTCTTACTTCCTCTTAAATTATGAAAAGGTGGGAGCTTCAAGGGGTGGGTGGGTGGGTGTCAAAATTAGTATTGCATAGCAGCTTTCTAACATAGTTCAGATTTAACCAGTTGAGCAATGTGGCCCATGGGCCTCTTGTTACATTATTCTTTAGCCATGACAGCAGTACACAATTTAAGAAGTTTAATGCTAGTTTATTCATTACTTTCTTACCAGGTGATCGTTTGACAGATGAGCGAATACAGTGTGCCCAGCAAGCAATGGAAAATGAAAACACTCCATTAAAACGATTGGAAGGATTCATTTCTAAGATAGAAGATTTCCATCGACTTATGAATTTTTTGGAGGTTGGTTTTTGACAGGATATATATTATCGACTAAAACTGAGTGATTGAACCCCATTTTCAACAAAGTTTTCAGAAAATAAAAAATGGTTATTTAATGGTTCTCGTTGTCAGGCGGGCTCCTTTTGTTTCTCTGCAATAATTTTAATAACCCTTTATATAACTTCTTCAAATTTGAATATAGTGTGTTTAATCATTTAAGGAAGGTTGGGGTTGATTTTGGGCATTTCCAAATTTTTACACACGAGTAAATTTTCTCTTTTAATGGTGGAAAACTGTAGCTCTAACTTGGAATCATTTAACGTATTCATCTGAGTTTTATTGCAAATTGGTTGTCGTGTTGCATCTTCCGTTGTGCGTTAACAATTGAAATTTTTAACTTCTTCAAGATAAATACTATTATAATGCATAGTGATAGAGCTGGAAGGCTTCTACCGAAATTGTAACTTTCAGGATTCCTGGGTTAGAGGTTTTGACTCCAGGGTAGGGTCAAACTTGATAAATATAGTGTATATGTGCAAATCATATTTAAATGATACCTGTTTTATGCTGTTGATACTAAGCTGAAGGAGTAGGTAGTCCTTTACCAAAATTGTAAATTTCATGATCCTACGGTGTAAGGGTTTGGTTTAAGGGTGATGTTTTGAACAATTACCGGAAGTAAGTTGGTTTTTTTTTATATTACAGGCTATCTGTAAATTGACATTTAGCACCAGTTCAGGAAAAGATAGAGGCACTGCATACTTTTTTAGGAATTTGCTCAACTGTCGTATCATCAAAGGGGATGTCAAGAACTCCTATCGGGCATACAAAATGCAGTATTATACCATTTTTGATGGAATTTGTTGTGCATTGTTTTTGAGGGAATTGAATTTGGACTCCTTAGAAGATGAAGTCCCCTTTCCTCCTGACTGGGACAAGTTGAACGAGATTGAGAAGGTAGAATGGTTAAACACTTTAAGTGAAAATATTGTGAAGAAATGGTTCTTTGAAAGTGCTGATGATTTATGTCAAGAGCTGCGAGACATAATGAATGATCCTGATCATGAAGAAAATTATTGGAGTTCCAATTACTCCAATGGGCGATTCAAATGTCATTTCTGTGATAAAACATATATCTACTCTAAAAGCTTACAAACTCATGAGCTTAAAGTTCATTCACATAACGTGAAGAAACAATCTGGTGAAAAGACATCTACAGATAGTGATGAGGTGTTTAACTATGTTATGCTAGTATTTAAACTAGTTGCGTTACATCGGAATCTGGATTCTGCTGTTGATATGGGAGATGGTATGAGATCAGTACGGTCTGCCAAGTATGAAGCACCAATTTACAATAAAACAAATAAACTGAAGTACCTGATAGGAAGTGTCCATTTGACTGCATTGGTATCTGGAACCCTTCCAAACAACCAATCTGAGCGCCTTATATGGAACAGATTTATTAATATCAGTGGTGGGAAAAATGAATAACATGGCTATAGACGAGTATGTAGAGCTTGTTAATCGTGACACGAAAAACACTTGCTCAGGGTATCAAACAAAGGAAAGCATTGTTTCACATTCAAGAGAGTTTCCACATCTAATTGATGCAACAAAACATGTTGATGCTATTTGTGATGTTTATAAAAGAAAGGGCTTTCACAAGAAGCCCTCATATGTTGGGGATGTGAAAAAGGTTGCATCTGAACTAATTAGAATGAATGCATTTGATAAAACTATTGGGAGAACTCTAGGATGTAGGGAAATAGTGTCTGAAAGAAACCCTTTTGACAGTTGTTATTCTAACTTTACAACCATGATTCACAGGCACAAGCCAGTGCTTCCATTCAGGCGATTGAGAAATGAACGAGTTTGAATTTTCTCATGGTTGTACATTTGAGTGATTGTTACATACTTTTGCCCTTATTATGTGTAGGAATTTTGATTCGCATGTGCATATCTATGTATTGTTTTCCCCATCTTATGATATATTGTTGGAAAGATGCTGTCAGATTAAAAGTGGTGAGGCCAAAATAAAATATATGTGTGTTTCCTATTTAAAGCCCTCAAAAATTAGGTAGGGTAGGTAGGTAAACATTCTATTTCATTAAAACATTTTATTTGAAATCTTAACTTTTTTGATACACTTTCATTACATATCTATATACATTACAAATACTTTTCACACATTTTGAAGCTCAATAGTAGTAAAATGAAAATCACAGAAACTTGTACACAAAAAGAAAAAAATCCAAATTCAGAAGTTTTGCTTTACCATGTTTACATACATGTATATCATCAATGAAAAGTTTAGGGTCAGCAGCAAATAGGTAGGTATGGTCAGAAAACCGGAAACACGCATCTATTTCACTTTTGCCTGATCGTACACATATATTATCTCTGTGTTTGTCATGCGATGTAGCAGGCAACAAAAACGATCAGGGCTTGAAGATAACTTTTTATGTCACCAGTCCAACCGGACTGATGGGGTATAATTTCAACCAGTCCGCAGGAAAATTTACCTGTCCAACAGAGGTTTCCATAAATAATTTTGTTAATGTTATTACAATGAAATTTAATTCAATATGCCTCAGTCAATATTGTAACACTTGTGGGATTTATATTTACGAATCAGATTTGTCTGATATGTACAGATCGAAGAAATTTCATATAAAGTATATTTTCCATCGGACTGACTAAAACAAATGTATGTCAGTCCACCAGACTTTTAACCAGTCACAGACTGACAGGCATATGTTAATTTTGAGTCATGACGTTTGATAGAGGTATATGTCTCTGGACTTCTTGAACAACAAAGTTTTGAGATAAATTTTGAGATACATGTTGCATAGTTTAATAACAGATACATAAAATACAATTACAATGTATCTAAAGTGAGTTCCAAAAGTTCATCATCTGTAACTGAGTCTGACTGATAGTCATAAGATATAGTATCAGAATCACTGTCTACCACATCTGTTGAAAGGGCTAGAGCCACGAAAGGTCAAAATCGGCCCATTCTTTGAATTTAATGAAATTGTCCAAATAGAATCTTATGACAATGTACTTCATGAAAAAATAAAATATAGCATGATATTGCTTACTTTGATGGAAAGGGTTACTTGGAAAGTTGTCTTTGTATAACGTTTTGTCGGCAGACGTTAACGTCATTAAAACATGTACGAGGGTTGTTTCAAAATTCCGTGGACAAGCGGCGTTTTTCAATAATCTAACGTCACTGAGAAATTAAACTTTTACAACATGAAGAGCAAACAGTTTTAAATAAAAAATATGTAAAAACAAAATTAATATTACATTTATAATTGACATTGAATAGGAAAAATTCAGGTTTTTCATTATAGGGAACCATAAAGCGGCGCAGGGTAAAAAAAAGAGGGGGGTTAATATAATCGAAAAGAAATTACAATCGCTGGAGAAAAAAACCCACACTTTGTTCATTTTATTTCTGACAGTATATTTTTATAGAGGAATTTTGTTTAGATATTCATTTATATACCTGGAAAATGTTTATCAGTATGACGGAATATTTAAATGAATTATGATATATCGTGCGACAGTTAGATGCAAATATCCAGCGAAATGATGACGCTATTCGGGGAAAAAAGACGTCGGACCGCACGAGAGATCGAAGAAATTTTGGGAATCAGCAAATCGTCTGTTCACTGCAGTCTATCGGATAATTCATGAATGCATATAGTATGTGCACGTTCGGTACTTCGGGTTTTAAAAATGAAGAAAATCAAAGAAGGATTTTATGTTCGAAGG
Source organism: Ostrea edulis (assembly GCF_947568905.1). Taxonomy (NCBI): domain Eukaryota; kingdom Metazoa; phylum Mollusca; class Bivalvia; order Ostreida; family Ostreidae; genus Ostrea; species Ostrea edulis. Next base: position 64,221,818 of record NC_079171.1, read on the forward strand.
ATTTCCTCGATCAGACGCGCGAACACCGCGAGAAAATGTTGACGTCGCAGGTTGCGTCGCCGAGTACAACTTTATCGTAAATAGTTAATTTTCTCAAAAAGGTAAATAAAAGTGCAAATTTGCGGTATTGGTCAACAATGGTATAATTGATAATATATAACAGGTTTTATGAAATTAAATCAATACCTTAAAAGTTAAAAGTCCAGTCCACGGAATTTTGGGACAACCCTCGTATTTCTAATATATGTTCAACTAAAATGCTTTTAAAATACTTTTATATTGTACAGTAGGTAGGAACAAATTCTTTTAAACATGTGTAAAAATAAAATAGCATAATGTGTCCAGTAATTAAATTGTAAGCTATTCCTCGACAATACTCTCGTCGCATATATAATTTCACAGTTCAAAAATACCCGAAATCTTGCATTTGGTGGGACCACGACCATTTTTGGTCCCGGGCGCTTACACAAAAAGCAATGCGAGTGGCTCTTTGATGTAAATGGTATACACAACGAGACAGATGGGGGACTTGTGAGTACACTACTAGATCTAGGACGTTTCGGTGTTGGGCAGTAGTTGTCGTCAGCTCCTTCTTCCGATTTAGAATTTGTAGATTTTCTGTCCGAAGCGTAGTATTTGTGTCTACATGCATTGCACAATGTGTCATGTTCATGTTTGACAGAGACAAAAAAGTGTTTTTGTAGAAAGCGAATTTCAGGTTTAGTTATTTTCCTTCTTTCTCGTGGCTTTGTTCTTTTGTTGCATAAAACACATGGAAAATACTTAGGTCCTGTTCAAGGCATTCTAAAATAAACGAATATTCAACTTTATCTATATTTTATGGTTTACGCGGTTTATAATATCGTTCAGCAGCTGTCTTTACATTACACGCATTTCTACACATCTTCGTAATAAAATGTTATAATGATTACTTATAATTAAGCTCAGCGTTTAACATTATATCGGATATACATACTGAAATGTACAGCTTAATTTACTGTACTGTGTACTAATCAGGGAAAGGAGTTGTCACGCGTAAAAAGGGGGGGGGGTTGAAGAATTTTTACCGGTGGGGTGGGGATTGCAATCCCCAAACAAATCTACCACTGCTTTTGAATTCATTAATCAAAACTAATTAACCAATTTCATACACAGAAAACAATATCATATTTTTCGTAATATACAGATTATTTTGCGTGGCAATCAAAACTGATTTCTTGCTTCTTAAACTTTATACATTTCTGGTTACTCGTATATATTGGGGAAAAAATAAAGTTGTCAGGGGATTCGAACTACGGACCCTTCGCTTGTAGATCTAGTGCGTTAACCACTGCGCCACTGTGACTTATTTTTTGGCATGTATAAGTTATATATAAGTCTTTATTAAGCTACAATTTATATATAATATGTCTGTAATATTCAACAAGATTTTTTTGTATCATAAACATTACGGTGTAGGTAAGTATTTTGATATTATCTACGAACATACAACATTAATTTCATATTTATATTTATCTGCACGGCTTAATTATAGATCTAAATAGGCTCGTCTTGTAACAAGAACTTCAATCGTCTGCGAAATCCTATAGGCCTATCTTTAGGTTCACTAACTCGTTTTAAATGTTATATTTGGGGGATGGTTATTAAACATGGGGAAAATACGATACTGTACTTTACTCAAGATATCAAAGTATAATTCGATGATCATAAAACTAGCCCATGTACTGAGCACGGCATGTTGACGCCCAGTCCCAGCCATTTGTTTACATGTCAGATGTATACATCGGCGATCTGTCAAAACAGTGGCGGATCTGGTATTTTTTTTAAAGAGAGTGAGTGTTTAAAGGCTTTAGAATTTTATTTCACACCCTTTCCGCAGCATTTCTTCTAAAGGTTGGTAAAAAAAAAAGTTAAAATGGGGGCTAGTGATTCTTGACCAACACTCCAAATTGCTATTCCTAAAACCTAAGACGAAATCTAGGTACCGCAGTATACCGTATAGGCCTATCTAGAGCAAAAAGGGACTGAAATGTTGATCATATGGTTCTATATATAAAGCCAAGTCGTTAAATAATAAATTTAGGTAACAAACTGTAATCACTTACCTATTAACTCTGGAATTCTGGAGGAATTGTTGTTTTAAAAATTCGTGCCGCTGAATCCGGTCCGTTTACGGTTTTGATTTTATAAATTATAACAACAACTATTTAATTAATTTCGATATGAGCAAGATTACAACCACGAAAAGTTTTATACAGAAAAATATTGTGTATTCAGACAACTCATTGTCCAAATATCGTCATGGTTTACGTTATTGCTCGTAGTAAAATAAGCTCAATACAAATGCTATGTTGATCGAATTATCTCCCTATGATTGTAGAGCGCTTTCATGTTTACATTTATGTGACAGTTAAACATCAATGTATCGGCGAAATAAAAAGAACACAAGAAGATAATTGGTGTCTTTTAATTATTTTATTAGCATATTCAACATTTGAGATAAATTGGACCTAAAAGCAAAGACATACACTGTCCAAATATCAATGTTGAACTGATTATTGTCATCACATAATTCGACGATGATCATCCGAAATCTATATTTCATTCCTCGATCATAGATGTACATAAAACTTTTCAAAATAATTGGGATATAATTATGCTTTGAGATCCTATGTGAAAATCTATCATTTTATAATGTTTTATAAGGACACGTCTATTTTTTAAATGAGAAACTATCATCATTCGATAAATTATGTTTGTGAAAGACCTAAAACAAGAAATTTACGTATGGCCACTGTCATCGAACAAATTGAATCCAACATTCATTTGTGCAGTTTTCATTTTTTTTACCCATGTCAGAATTTTTAATTTGTTCGTTGAATGTGGCCAAACTGAAATTTTGAATCAAAGTTCCAAAATTTGTCATTTTTAGAGAAAAATGTGCAAACGTCACGTGTTATGACATCTACGGCACAGTTATGACGTCACATAATTAACATTTTGATATGAATATATTTACTACGATGTATATTGACAATATTTAGTGCAATATTTATTTGTTAAGTTTCAGATAATTTTTCATAAAAATACAGGCCGATTTTGACCTTTCGTGGCTCTAGCTCTTTGTCCTAAATCAGTTACATCAAGTATTTTTTCTAATGGTAGCCTAGTACATTGTTTGCAGTCACACATTGTTTCACACAGATTACAACAATCATGTTTTTTAAAGTGCTTACTTTTAATCTCTTCTAATTCTTTAGCCTTTACAAAACAGCTCATTATAGACAGTCGTCTACATGTGGTTTCTCTCAGTAAAGACCTAATATCATCATCTGTGTTGCAGTTGGTGGGAATGGTACAACAACACACACACTGATTTTTCTCCTTTTCTTCCTACACGTCCACCTTCCTGTAAAATTCTACTGCATTTGAAGGTGGACCATACATGACAACACTGTAACAGTCAACAATATCTATGCCCATTCCCAGTGCACTTGTGCATATTACTAATTTTAAGTTGCTAGGTTTTGTCAGCTGAGATAAGATCTGTGACTTTTTTTCACTCGTGGTTTCTGAATGAAACATATCTACAAAGGGTTTACATATAGGAACCTCCTCCACCACATAATTGTAGATTTACGATACATCCTTTATGGAATTGCAATAAATTAGAGTTCGTGGAAATTTGTCCTTGTATTTTTCTATGGATTCAATCAACCAAAACATTGATGACTGGATATCATTTTCTATTTTCCTTACAATATACTTAATATTTTCTTTATTTGGATTCCTTGTGGTGAAATGTTTACATCCTGTCATCAATAAAGCATCTGTAACTTTGTTTAACATTTTTTTTGGTACATGTTGCACTTAAAGCTAGCATAACTGCAGATGGAAATAAAGATCTCAGTTCTCCTATACATCTGAACCATTTTCTAAAAGCCTTTTCCTCCTCTTGTCCGACTGCACCCCTAATAAATAACAATAAAGAAATGTACTTAGCACTGCTACAAGTGTATGAAATCTTCAAATAAGGAATTGATAAGTCAAACCATTGCACATTCATGAAATATGGAATTTCAACAAGGGGCCCGAGGGCCACATTGCTCATCTGAGTCACCTTGTGGAGAAGTCGAAAATATAGAAAGTTTACAGACTGACAGACAATGGACAACAAGTGATCAGAAAAGCTCACCCGAGCTTTCAGCTACCTTTATTTTAACTTTTCAATAATATAATAACATAAGCATGTTACATTTTTAAAAAAAATCAAACGGCTCTTCTTCGTAAACTCATAATATATATGTATGACTTACATGTACAGAGACTTATTAAAGTAGTAAGCTCCTGAGCTTTTGAGAACAACTGTGTAGGATGTTACAACTAAGTATTTACTTGTTCAATACTGATCCCATTGGTGCAAATCACTGAACCCTATCCAATAATTTCAAATTTTTGAAAAGGTTTGAGAGGGACTATATTTTGTGGCAGAAGAATTGATTAATCAAAAAGTTCTAAATCAGCACGATTTTACAGTTTCTGTTTCATCCATTATATCTTCTATTCTTATACTCCTAGGTACGCGTATTTCAGTTAACTAGTTCCAATGTTGTAATTTATTATCTTGGTTAATATATTTTCCCAAACAACACAGATTGTTAAAAAAGTTTAAATTAATTTATCAAAAAAAATTTTTAAATGAAAATTCAGTATTTTAGCTAATAATTAAAAAAATTATCTTTAACCCCCACCTTGAAAATTATGTGAAATATGTTCTTTTAATCTCTCAAATTTGATATCATGATTTTTTCGTATATCAAGGTTTTGGTTCAAGTATTTGTAGCTTCCGTAGCATTTATTTGCTTCAGTTATACTACATGCATGATCTTTTCATATTTTGTTTCATAATCTTGGTCCAGAATGTTTAAATCTGGTGCTACAGGTCAATTCAAACTTGAGGACAGCAAAATACAGTGTAGCCTGTCAAACGTTTTAAAAATGGTATGACAAACATTGATATGCTAAAACTTTTATTACATACCAAGTGGCAACTGTATGGAACTCATCAACATTAATAAGCTTTATGTTGAATTTCTCTAACTCTTCCCGCCAGTGTTTACTTCCAATAATCATTTCTGGAGAGCCAAAAAATTATATCTGCCTCACCATTTCTAATCACTTCATCTGCTTCTCCACCTAAAATATGGTAATAACTAGTAAAATACATGACTGTACAAAAAAAAAATTAATTCTGATCAATAAAATATTTGTGTACACTACAGGGATGGGGTAATTGAAAAATGTAATACATTTTTCATAAACTGATTGCATGTATTTGTAATTGATTTTGCTTTTTAAAAAGTCAAACATTTTCAATTACTTACATTTCAACATGTTCAATATTACTTATTATTCAAGCTTAAAAGTTTGCAAATGATGGAATGAAATTTTCTGATAATAATGGTGTTAGATGTTGTTTATGCAATAATTAGATGCCTCATTGGGTCATAATATTTGGCAAATATATACTGTAATTGAACCTGATCAAAGCATGAACATTACACAATATTGAATATGTGTACGTGTAGCTGCGTTCGCTCAAACTGTAGCACCGTCAACGTATAATCACATGATTCCAATATCAATATATACTACAATGTACTTTGAATCTTTTTATTCAAGTTTTTCATAATTTGACTAATATGTTTAAAAAAACTGATTATAGAGGAAATAGTTTCAAACCTATTAACTCGGCATTTACAGATGGTATCTCTCGTAAACGCCGTACTTGGTCTTCCATGAGTGCTACAAGTGGACAGCAAACCAAAACAACTGGCTTCTTCGATGCAGTGTTGTCGCATACTATACATTTTAAAACCGGAATATAAAGTTGATATGGTAGGGATTTTCCATATCCTGTTGGTAGTACAGCAACACAATCCTCTCCTGACAGAATGGCTTGAAGAATCTGTTTTTGTTCTTCCTTTAAACACGTTAAATTGAATTGTTGAAGCGCAGATGCTATTGCCGTATCAATCGTCGCCATTTTACATGAACAGCCGAAAAGGTTTTTGCTATGTTGAATCTCATAGGTTGTCATTTTTAATGAATATGCGAATATGTGAGGTCACCAGAAGATGACCTTTATACGATCCCTGTCAGACCCCAACGATATGATAATGAGTATAGGGTCTGATTTTAATCAGATTGTCCTGTTGTTGTCAGTGCAATTCCTCAGAGATCGTTAAACAGAATTGGATGAAAATTTGTAGTTAATAGGGACACACTGTGTAGATGTGCATATTCCCAGAAAATTCTGATTCAATTATTTTTCTTGCAGTTATGCCCCTTTTGACCTTAAAATTTTGAGCCCGTTTGTGCTGTTCTTGCAGTAATGCATAGCATTACCATTCATTGTGTGAGACATTGTTAAGCAATGTTGAAGCGTGAGATATGTGAACTTGATCACTTTTACTTTCTTTCATTAGTCAGGTGCTCGAACCATTGAGCAACCATGACCGGTCTATCCGCAACCCCTGTTATACTAGTCACGTGCTCCAGTCATTTATCTACTGTGACCGGTCTATCGGAGACCCTTGTATTACTAGTCAGGTGATCTAACCATTGAGCTACCATGATCAGTCAATCAGAGACCCCTGTATTACCATTCAGGGGCTCTAACCATTGAGCTACCATGACCAGTCTATCAGAGACCCCTGTATTACCATTCAGGGGCTCTAACCATTGAGCTACCATGACCAGTCTATCAGAGATCCCTGTATTACTAGTCAGCTGCTTTAACCATTGAGCTACCATGACTGGTCTATCTGAGACCCCTGTATTACTAGTCAGGTGCCCAGTTTTTCAGAGACCCCTGTATTACAAATCATGTGCTCTAACTACATGTGTATTGACCTATCCATAGGCTGATATTTATATGAACCATGGATATCGATCTAGATAGCTCCGTGGTTAGAACATCTGACTAGTAATACCAGTGATTTTTTATTTTGAAAGTATAAAATTCAATAGTTACAACACCTGATTAATAATACAGGGGTCTCTGATAGACCGGCCACTGTAGCTCAATAGTTATATATACATTGTAAAATCAAACACATATTGAAATACATAATTAACAAACAGAATAATTAGTAGTTTATCACCCACAAACAAGTATATGTGTACATGTATAGATGTACTATAATTCAAGGCTACACACAAAATACTGACAAAGTGACTTAGTACATCACAATAACTGATTGACCTTTATTTACATTTCATGATTGACATGCGTCTAATTGTATATAGATAATTAACTAGTAACACAACCTAATTATTAATTAGTATACTGAGATTAGATATAATAATACAGATATTGTAAGATATAATCACTGAACAGCAGTGAGAGACTAATGTTCTATCAGTTAAACTCACAAACACAAGTACATGTTAAATACACATCACAGACACAGGGCTGTAATCAACACAGGGCTGTAATCAACAAGGGGCTGTAATTAACACGGGACTGTAATTAACACGGAGCTGTAATTAACAAGGAGCTGTAATTAACATGGAACTGTAATCAACAAGCGACTGTAATTAACACAAAGATGCAATTAACACTGTGTTTAGATGTGTAATGAACAGGGTTTTTAGATGTGTAATTAACACTGTAGAGATGTATAATTAACACTGTGTTTATAGATATTGGATTTTCTTCACTTTAGCAGTGTTAAACTCAGCCACAAAGAGGTTGTCTCTGATGTCCACACATAAACCCCATGGATACTCTAAATCACAGTGAATGTAACGGAGGAACTGTCCGTCCTGATCTAGGATGTGGATACGGTGATTGTCGCTGTCTGCTGTCAGGATGTGACTCTGGCTGTCTGTAGTGATGCCGGCTGGATAAAATGATTGCTCGGTATTAGAGGGATGACCAGTGTATCTAAATCGGAGTTTTCCTGACTGATTGACCACCACTACAGCTCTAGCTATATAGTCAGCCACACAGATATCCAGGTTCCTGTTCTCACTGATGTAACCACCAGATGAATAGAGAGGACGACCCTGATCATCAAACTGAATACTTTGTTTCTCTGTGGAGCCGGAGTAACGCACGACTTTGGATTGTTTGTAATCATCACTGTCCATGGTAACCAGGAGATCATCAGAGGTGGTACAGCAGACATAGAAAGGCATCCACCCCTGTAGTGTGATCACGGTCTGTATCTTTTTATTCTTTATCAAGTTAACAGTTTCATCACTATAGTCAGTATAAACAAGATCTCTGTCCCGTGTCACTGCTATGTCCTGTGGATAGTACCCTGACTTGGTTTGTATTGATGTCAGTAGTTCATTCTGGAGGTTGAGCAGCTTCATGGTTTTGTTATACTGACTGCATGTCCAGACTTGATCTTCACTCAGACAGCTAACACTGTGTAGATTGTCATACCCAGTGTCTATGGCGGCGGTGAGGCGCGGCTCATCAAGCAGTGGTTTGACTGGAGGAGACGATACAGCTTCTGCTGACTTCATTGTGTCGCCATGTTCCGTGTTAATGGATAATGGCGACAGAGAACCAAACATTTCATTGAGCTGATCTTTGTTTATTTTCTGAGCAGACAAACTGGGTACTGTAACTTTAGGCGGTAATGTTCTAAATTCGGAATTCCTAGATTTGTAAGTAGAGGTTAAGGAGACGTCATTTGATTTTAGGATTGATTTCAAGTCGGACATGATCTGTTTGAGTTCCACCATTTTCTGTGTGATTTCTTCTGTATTTTTATTCAGGGTAGATAGGTGTTTGTTTTTCATCTCCGCAATGCCAGATTTCCGCTGGTTGACAATGGCGGGGATTTCTCCTTGTTGGTCAGTAGTTGTGGTCAGTTTCCCGTATTTTGTTTCTAATTCTGCTTTCTCGGTTTGGACGTCGGACGCCATTTCCTCATATCGGGGATAAATTCGGGTCTCGAGTTCTTCCAGATCTTTTTGTAAACTTTGTGTTTTAGCGCTGAGTTTTTCTTGAATATCTGATACATCGTGACCTTTGTGTTTTCCATATAAGGCGCAGGTAGAACAGACGGGAATTTCACATTTATCACAGTGAAGGTCGCAGTGTTTATCCGGGTGTGTCGGACATTTTGAGTAGTTAGGAGACTTTCTGCGTAAATAGGGGACGACATTGTGATCTTTAGAGGAATCTGAGATATGTTTTCCTACACAGTTAACACAGAGATTTATATTACAAACTTCACAGTGACTCTGTAGGGGGACAGTTTCACAGAGGTCACACAGCAGGACTTCCTGGGCACTGCGCCGGGGGTGCAGCATTTCTGGTGTCGGCGTCACACGGGAAGTTTACTGTCAATAAAAAAGGGAATCCTAGATATTCTACAGGTTAAAACACTTCTCACGCTTAACTTACATCATAATGTGTATCGAAAAACAAACAAACTGCGGTCATGAATTATGAAATTTCAAATAACGAAATAACATGCACAAGGCATCGATATACTAAATCCACTGTATGAAATTACGATCAAAGTGATAAGATCTATATCATTGATCACATAAATATCGATATTAATGACACTACAATGTCAGAATTCGTATATATAATTTTGTCTCACCAGAAAATCCAACATGGCCTCCCTGTTAGTTCGCCCTTCAGTCTAGTACCTGTGCGGCGTGTCGGTCTGTATACTCTACATTCGGCTAACCTCGGCCGATTTCGGTACCCTACTCATCTGCCGAGGTGTGCCGAGTGGTAGACACTATCTACGCGTTATCGCTTGTTTAAATAGCTTGAATGTTTGACCTAGTTCATGGTGGGTATTTACGTATGCATACAATGTACAAATACTGCACTGTATATTAGAGTTGGGGGTGGGGTGGGGGTGGGGTGGGGGTGAGGGTCGGGTCTGAGATATCTACGCTGGAGCCATGGTTTGAGTGGATCACATCATAGGTGTACTTTTTTTTTTATTTTATTGAGCTTTTTTTCTAGAGATCAATGAAATTTTTTTTAAATTTTTTAAAATTCTAAATTCGACACTTTACAACGTAACTTATCGTGTGACGCCCACCAGAATGCTTGGCGAAGGAATACCTATACATTGTTAAACGCAATATCGTAAATTTTAAATATTTACACATGTAATTTACTTCGATGCATGAACAGTGAAACATGCATATGGAGACAAGTTCAAAACTCGAATGTCTGACAGAAAACTAGATTTACATAGTTTATATCACCTCACCTGATCCAAATCCTTATCAACGACAAATACTGATACCACTGTATAATATTTCTACTGTTTATAAATAAACGTGAACACTTCGTCTTTAAAATGTTAATGTGAATATACGTTTAAAAATGTTATACAGTATATTAGGGTGGGTGTGGCAATTATTGATGCCCCCCCCCCCCCCCCTTTACCTTACACACATCCTCAAATTATTTTAATATAGATTTCTATCCGACATATTTATTCTACCTTTTGAACTCCTTCATGATTTTATCTGTCTATGGTTTTTATATCCGTGACATTTATTTAAATGTTCTGATTTGACTTAGCCACGTGTACATATAATTCTGACGTGCTGATAACAAAACACGTGATATCAGACAATCAATCTATACGGGCACCACAAGGTGGGGTGGGGGGGGGGTGTTGGGGGGTGGGTGGGTATTTTGTTGTGTTGTGTTGGTGTTAATATTTGAAGCCAACTTTAAACATGGCAAACAAATAATAAAAAAACTATTAATTTGGGAGATGTTTCTTATGCGCAGTAATCAGTTCAGAGTTTATACATTAATTTGTTTTCTTTCTGAATTTGACTTCAAAAAGACTGTACGTCTCCCGTTAGACAGGTACAGTACCTGTATCCCCCGCTCACCAGTAATACCGCAGTGGCGGATCTAGAGGTAGTTAACAGGTGGAAGTTTTGAGCAGGATAGATGTCTTAATCAGTGAGATCCTCGGACAGTTTTTATGTTTAACATAATCTCGCAATGGACATTGATAAAATAGTCTGAATATTGACAACGATTCATTGCGATAAACAGAATGTAAATATCATAACTCACCAGTGTACAGCTATCGGGACATCTCTCGGCTTTTTACGTCAAGTTGATGATTACTATTTATGAATTCAGGCTCACAACACCTTGAGGGTATTTATCAAGTCAGCATGAAATGATTTAATCATGAAATATCCCCGTGTGATGATTTGTACATGTAATAAGTATGCATGTCAAAATTACTTTGTAAGGAAGGGGGGGATGTCGGAAATGAAAACAGGACATGTTGTACAAGTATTGGAAATGAAGTACGTGCGCCTGTCGTTTTAATGAAAATATAACAAATTAAACCCACGTGCCATGCAGTCTTTTTTTTTTTTTTTATCAGAACATAAAATTAAATATTCTTTGTGAATGCATGAAATCATTATCCTATCAATGCGCGCCACGCAATTTTACTTGCACGTTAAGCATTTTTCGTAAATTCAAAGCCCACCTGTACATGTAAACTATGGGTAGATTACCGGTTTTAACGTACAGGAGAATCTTGCGTTACGCGCCCTCTAGTGAGAGAATGCATGACCTTGGTACATTTGTAGATTGGTAAACATGTAATTAACAATATTTTTCTCTGTTGTAGAATGAGTTGAGTGGAATAATGAATCTCCAGATTTCTATGTACATCCACACGTGTATGATTAAACTTGTGTTGCACTCTATTTCATATGTATGTGTTCGAGTTATTTTTGTCAAGTACATCTTACTATATATCTTTTGAACTAGTGAGTGAGAACATGGATGAAAAATGATAAGTTTAAGCTCACCATCTGAATGTTCAAATTGGACCTTTCTGAGCAGCCTTTGTCTGTCCGACTGTCTGTAAATTGTTTACGTTTTCATTTTCTCTAGAACTATTGGACCAATTTCAATGTAACTCGACACAGATCATTCTTGTGTGAAGAGGATTCGAGTTTGTAAGGGAGATAATCTAATCAAGCAAAATACAGTAAAACTCGAATATAGCGAACACGGATATAGCAAAATTACGGGTATAGCGAAGTGAAAACGATTTCCCCAGCAAATTCTTTATATATTCTATATAAAAATCTGCGTCTATAACGAACACGGATATAGCGAATTTACGGATATAACGAAGTAAATTCCTATTCCCCTTGAATTAAAAATGAACGTAAAAATCACCTTTTATAACGAATTTATTTTTTTTCATTTTAAACTCGATGTGATTTTTAACAATCGTTTTTCATTGAGAGAAAGGTTCCACACTTATTACAAAATTTATGTTTGCATTTTTTTTCAAAAAAAAGGTTGTTAACGCAAAACAATACTTACACATACGTTTAGGAAATATATTGTCTGTATTGTTTACTATTTTCGTTAATTAAATTTGAAGTTTGATTGCATTTATTTTATCGTACACTTCTTTATTTGTGTAAAGCAACAAGTAAATGACAATTGCAATAGACTGTACATGTATGTATTGCGCAAAATGTTGACATTTCTCTCTCGACATGTTCTTGCATAACTTAATAATCATCAAGATAAATTATCATATATAAATCAATGTGTGTATTTCTTGTATAAAAATATTTCTTCTCAAAAATATATAGACTTCATTTCTCTTAAAGACAATACAAACGCAAGTATATCGATTGCTTCTTTCTTATAGAACTGACATACATGTAGAACAAATAAGTTTTTTAACGAATTCGTTGTATTTGAATTATGAATTCGCTATAAACGTATAGCGAATTACGCTTATAGCGAATTTTTATAGAGGGTCCTCAGAAATTCGCTATATCAGAGTTTTACTGTAGTTTGTTCCTTTTATAATCTTCTCAGGAACCACTGGGCCTGAAAAGCGCAAATTTACGTGAAAGCTTCCAGACATAGAGTAGATCCAAGTTTGTTCAGATCACTGTCTCCGGGGTAGAGTGGTTCCGCAATCAGGGATCAAAGTTTGACATGCCGATATCTAGGAATAACAGTTTTGATCAAAACCATGGTTCAAAATATACAAATATTCCTAGGTAGTGCAGATTCAAGTTTCATTAAAGTGTGGCCCCCGTAAGTAGGGGGGTACTACAATAGGGGATCAAAGTTTTACATGGGAATTCGGTGTATGTTGTTTAACGTCCCGCTGGGAATTTTTCACTCATACGGAGACGTCACCATTGCCGGTGAAGTGCTCCAAAATTTGGCCTGTGCTCGGCGCTTACGGCCTTTGAGCAGGAAGGGATCTTTATCGTGCCAGTAAGTTCGACTGATATGGTGTTTTGAAATGTAACTTTTCAATAGTTTTACGTGTAATATTTGAAATTGTGTGACATGATTACAATTAAACTTCATAACCTAGTAAACTTTCTCTGAAGTATAAGTCGTTGAATTATCTAATCAACGGAAAACTAGAATTTACGCATATTTGACATGAAATATGAACTGCAGGATTAATGGTGCTGAACATAAACTTGTCTATCGCAAGTAAGTCTTTACAATCAAACATTTTATCGGAACATAAAACTGTTCAATGAAAGAGGGTGTCCACCACGTGATCGTTAAAGCAGTGTGAAATGGTGATGGACCAGACCGAAAAATGACCCCCTGGGTCCCCTAACTCTCTAGTGACGGACCAGACCGAGATTTGACCCCCGGGCCTCTATAACTCCCTAGTGACAGACCAGACCAAGATTCGACCCCTGAGTCCCTTAACTCCTTAGTGACAGACCAGACCGATATTTCACCCCCGGGGCCTCTATAACTCCCTAGTGACAGACCAGACCGAGATTCGACCCCTGAGTCCCTTAACTCCCTAGTGACAGACCAGACCGAGATTTCACCCCCGGGGCCTCTAACTCCCTAGTGACAGACCAGACCGAGATTCGACCCCGGGGTCTCTAACTCGCTAGTGACAGACCAGATCGAGATTCGACCCCTGAGTCCCCTAACTCCCTAGTGACAGACCAGTCCGAGATTTGACCCCGGGGCCTCTAACTCCCTAGTGACGGACCAGACCGAAATTTGACCCCCGGGTCCCTTAACTCCTAACTAACGGTCGATAGAGATTCGCCCCCCCCCCCCGGGGGGGACCCCTAACTAGTGACGAATCAGGCAGAGATTTGACCCCTGGGTCTCTTACTTCCTTAGTAACGGAACAGACAGATTCGACCCCCGGGACCTGTAGCTAGTGACGGACAAGACAGAGATTCGACCCCCGGATTCCCTAGCTCCTTAGTAACGGACAAGACAGAGATTCAACCCCCGGGTCCCCTAACTCCTTAGTAACGGACCAGACAGAGATTCGACCCCCAGGACCCATAGCTAGTGACGGACTAAGCTTCCGAAGTTCCAGTGATCCGTGAAGAAACCGTATGGTATTTACAGCGAGCGTCGATTTCATCGTGGGCGTGTCGATTTCATGTCGCGAGATCAGTGAGTGAAAGGCAGACATTTGTTTCATAAACTTCGCAAGCTATACGCACAGGCAATTATATAACTTCATTTTCAATAAAGATGTGTTTTATGAAGTAAAAAAATCAATTTGGGACACTTAATTATTTCATACATGCTTTTTTTTATTTTTTATTTTTTATATACAATACATCAAACACTTACACAAACATACCTTTCATACATGCATACATCTCTCTGTGGTTTAGGTTACTTGCTGTACAATAGTGAAAGTAATAATAATAACAATAATACATGTACTAAAAATAATGACAAGTACATGTAGTAGTAATTAATCAATTGCAAAAATATTTTCCCACTTCATCCATATTTTATCAAAGTTATGTATTTTAAATGTTTGAATTGCAGCATATTTCTCTCCATGATATTTAAACTTTAAGTGACATAGTAATCCAACAAGATTTGGTTCTTTATTCTGCATTAAACAGATAAATATGTATTGTTTAGCATATAAAATTATAAAGTTTATAGCTTTATTATTTAAAGACAGTGGAATTTCACCGAATATTATATTTGACACATTAAAACCAATTCTTTCTAAAAAAAATTCTATATATATTTCATTTTTTCAGCAAAATTAACTCTTTTTATGCATAAAACTACTTTAAATGTGTTTTAAATGAAATATTTTGCGTAGTTTTCGAGTTTGAAAGCGATGAAATTCAAATCTTGCGATATGCATATTTTCTTTCGCTAGTTTACGCGCCATTTTTTGTGACGTCATATGCGCCCTCGGGTTTGAAAACATCTATTAGCCATTTCATAAACAGATTAGATTTAATCAACAAAAAACCAATTGTCACGTTAACGGCTTGTAAATAATAATGCATTAAGATGTTTTGTACCGTGCTCGAGTGTACTAGTTGTCGGTAGAAAGGATTTAGACTGAGTATTTTTCAATTTTTCGAAGGAAGGTACGAGAAAAAAGACGTGGATAATTTTTTTGTTGGAGCAAGAACTTTACCTTAAAAAACACACCCAATCACCTTTTCAAACATCGCTTGGACAGAGACCCTGATAAACTGTGAGAAAATGGATATATCGAAGCTATAAGCACTGGTAGGCCTATAGCATACATTCTGATTTGCTCTTCAAATTCAATACACACTCGGTTCAACTGACCTTCACCTTGTAACAACATATTGACGATACAATGTAGCTTCTACCAACTGGTAGATTTACAACAACAAAAAATAAAGATACAAAATAATTGAACTTTTAATTATATAAATAATAGAACATTGTATTTCCTAACTTTAAATTGAATTATAAAATTATTTCTTTATTGAACTCGTAGCATCTTGAGTGCGTCAGTAGGCTATAACGCCGTGCTCCCACTTCGTACTTCCTAAAGACGTGCAGATCACAATTCAAAAATAGTAATAAGATTGCTTTATCAAAATAAAATAATGTGATTACCACTTTAAATTTGAATATTTTTATTGATTTGTGTGTGTTGTCTTTTTCTTTCTTTCCGAAATGCACGCGTGACAATAGCTTGGCATAGGGCCTAGTTGTCAACAATTTAACGTATCATAATTTGTCTAATCCAAAAATAAATATGATTGCACTGTTTATTTTAGAAAAACAGCGCCAATTACAGATGTATAAAGGAATAACATCCCCAAAACAGTTTGTAGACAGCGACCCATATAAACATTATTTACTCACAATTTTGCCGATTTCATACACGCTTTACTCGCTATATTTGGGTATTTACATCGTTATATGTGTGCACTGATGGCGAACACATATAAAACTCGGACAATTTATCAACATCGATTTAAATGTTGCCCATGGTAAATTAATTAGGCCCCTAAAAGTTGAGTTTTTAATAATATTTCGCAGTACTTTCACAATCCGAAGGGCGCATGTGACGTCACTGTACCACGTGACTACCTACCTAATTAACTTGACTTTTTGAAATCGGGGCTTAGATTTAAGTCTGTATTGTGATTAATTATCGCAAAATTTCGGCGAACGAACTATTAGAATTAATTACTATAAGCATAAAGAAGACAAAATGCATGTAATATTGTATACTTTGAAAACATGAGATGTGTGCTTTAACTCACTCCACAATGTTTGGGTCTTATTACACGAAGTAAAAATATGTGTTATTGTTTCAATATTACTTGTACAAAATCTACAGAGATCATTTGTTTTAACACTAATGTTTTTCAAATAATAACCAACAGGAAGAATTCTATGTAAAATTCTAAACAGTAGCAACTGAACAGAAGAATCACTAGATGTTTTGAAACAAATTTTAAACACATCTTGCACTGAAATATCATCTACTCCATATGAAGATAGTTCAGTTTTCCACTTTCCCATAGAAGTTGGGATATCTTCTTTTGCATTTAAAATATTGTAAATAATATTAGAACATCTTTCATGTAATAAAACTGGTTCATACATGGTTTTTAAAAGATAATGAATATCGGATGTATTTGACAATTTTGGGATAAAATGTTTACGTGAAAAGAAAGGTAACTCTTTCTACAACTAAACATAAATTTCGGAATTTTAGCTTGAAAAATTAAAGATTAATTACATTTTCGGACACCAAAAATGTATACAGATTTTAGCAGTTGAAAGGGCATTTATATTAGAATGTTTGATAAATACTTTGAAATAATAACAAAAATATTACTACTAAGAATTAAAATGTTCACACAGAACCGACTCTGAATTGAAATTTTGTTGAAAGTAGTTTATATACTGTAAGTTGGTTTAATTCCACGTTGTTAAAATTTCACGATTTGTTACAAGGGTACCAATCGCGATGGTTTTATTTTCACGCTATAGGATTATCTACTTTTTAAATTTCGCGCGCCCAGTCTCGGTAATATGTCTACTTTGTCACTGAAATGACCCTCAGTCTGCGACTAGTAGTATCAACTGTTGAGTAAAATTCACAAGAAACTTACGTTTTGTGTGGTCATTTAATTAATGAGTTCATTTTCAAGGTAGCCTTTGGAGAGTTAACATATATATTTTAAACTGGGTGAAAAACGGAAAACTTGCGATAACCCCCCCCCCCCCGAAATTCTAGGTATCAACATGTACAAAATACAATGCTATGAAAACACATTTAAATAATCTATTTTGAACAATTTAATAAATGAATTAAAGCGTCAAATAACTGGTAATAGCGGCAACGATGCCTGGTGTATTGCTCCCTACCTCACCGATAAATGTCACCCCTCATACAACTTTCCTAAAGAGTGGGACATATTTCACAGTGAACACCATTGGAGCAATGTAGAAATAATACATACACTGTAGATATATTGAGAAGATCACCGTCCCCTATGTTGAGCGCGTGCGAGACGAGTTGGATTTGCTTCTAAGGCAAATCTTTTGATGTTTATATAGCTCACCAAGACAAAGCCTTACTTACTATGCTGGAGGAAAAGGGAATTCAAGTGGTGTTCGTCCCCACTGCGTGTACGAACAACCTGCAGCCTCTTGATATTCAGATTAACGGACGATTTAAAACGCGTTTCCCACACCCCACGATGACTCAACATATTCCAAAATTGTTTAGAAAGTTTTATTCTGTTTGAATTAGCTTTTCTGGACTGCACACCAGAATTCTTTGGCTACCTAATGTTATCTGTGTGACTCAGGACATTCGGATTTTTCGACAGTTCCTTCAATAACTGGTCCAGACGAAGAATTCCTTCTTCCTCTGACTTCCAGTTCCAACCATTATACGCAAGAAAGATCCCTTATAGCGGCTAATGTGATGGTAAATTATTCTTCATATAGGCCCTAATGTCGCAAATTTTATTGTAAAAGAATGTTAAAGCCATTTATATAATTTATTAGATTCACCTGTTAAACTAAAATACATATGTAGTTGTACACGATATTTGTAAAAATCCTATGAAAATTAATTTTAAAAAACGGCGCTCACGATGTGTGTAAAGGAAATTTCGATCTGGCTATAAAATATATCCGAGTAAGGGTGGAACTTGGGCACATAAAACCAAAGGGGGATGAGGGGTGCCCACGTTTTTTGTCAGTTAACCTTCACTCCCACCCCTAATGGGAAAAACGATGCTGCGTCGCTGTGTCTGCATGGAGTTAGAAAGTGCAAGTATTTCTTTTATTGTCATCAGAGAATGTACTCTGAAATTATCATACATTTATCATTAACCAGTCTATGGAGCGCCAAATTAACATAAACTCAAATAATTGAAGATATTTTCAATTATTTGAAGATATCATCAATTCAATTATTGCTCTCTTTAATTGAATTAATGCGCGCATTAAATCAATTATTGCTCTCATCAAATGAATTAATGCGCGCATCAATTCAATTACTGCTCTCATCAATTGAATTAATGTGCGCATCAATTGAATTAATGAGAGCAATAATTGATTTAATGCACGCATTAATTCTATTATTGCTCTCTTCAATTCAATTGATGCGCGCATTAATTCAATTAATGAGAGCAATAATAGATTTGATGCGAGCATTAATTCAATTATTGCTCTCTTCAATTCATTTGATGAGAGCATCAATTTAGTAGAAATATTGCTCGCAATAATTAATTTAGTCAGTATTATATCAACCGATTCGGAATAAATATGATCTTGATCGATCTTCTTGTTCGTTCTCCGATGAAAAATCGTAGATGTGGCTGGCATTTCCATTAATTATTAGTTCAAAGTGATATCCTTGTATACAAACTATGGTTCCCCATTTTAAAACTCCTCCAGTTGTGAATAAATCGTCTATGGATGTGCTTTTGTTTTGATTTGTGGTCTCTTATGACGTCACAAATTCAGGAAATCAGGAACGATAATCGGGTAACGATTTTCTATTCCGACTACCTTTGCACTTCAATTTCTTCGAGTTAATATCGTTTTTAAACTTAAAAAGGTATTTTTATGAGGAGTCTATGAAACAAAGTTGATGATCATGGGGAGAAAACGTATTGTTAAAACATGTCTCCTATGACCTTTAAATGAGAGCTGCTATCAAGATTAATGATCATCTAAAA
This sequence comes from Ostrea edulis, assembly GCF_947568905.1. Classification (NCBI taxonomy): domain Eukaryota; kingdom Metazoa; phylum Mollusca; class Bivalvia; order Ostreida; family Ostreidae; genus Ostrea; species Ostrea edulis. The sequence continues at coordinate 64,241,351 of NC_079171.1, forward strand.
TAATTATTCAAATGCAGAAGCGCGCACATGATTTAACGATGAGAAGTAAATTGATAACTCTGTTTTACTTTGGTAGACAAAGGTTGGCGACCACCATTTCTCTAAATCAAACCAAAATCAATTATAATACAGATACACACATATGAAAAAGGTGAGCATTGAAATTGAATGGCCAAATTCTTTAACGTCATTGGGTGCCGAATTCACCCCCCCCCCCCCCCCCCCCCCAATATTGAAAATTAAAATGTGTGAACAATATGCTTGTTGATTTTCCAGTTATATGTAGCAAGAACTGGACAACGTAATTAAATTAGACATTCTTTACATGTTTTATTAACTTACGGCCAACAACCCCCATGCAATAGCTGTTCAATGATTGATCCTTCCACGATATTATATATAAATTAGATTACATTTAACTTCTATGAAATACATGTACATTAGCATTGTTGCTAGATTATTTTGAGTTTGTAACGAAGTGATATATTATATTATAAATATTAATGATAAATATCGCCTTATTACCAGCCCTTACCTGAATGCGGATTTAATGTTTTCATCTCAGTCCGGTTTTTAAATTAATATCCCAATTAGCTGCGATGTCCCGAGGGAAAAATGGGTTTAAAAACCGTTTATTAGATTAATTTGTTTAATCAGATAAAATAACTAGAAATAAGGGTGTCTTATGATTATCAACAGGACACAATACGTAAAGGTTATAAATGTTTTGTCATAAACAAGGCGAAAACAAAAACCGGAAATGCGTTTTCTTCGTAAAATTTTCGGGACTACTTTTACACCCAAAAGAATAAATAAAAGTCATTTATTAAATAATTAGGGAATTTTCATACATCAAATTCACAATGAAGACACTTGGTATTGTCTTAAAACACATTTAGTAAGATATTTAAAGAAAAACTAACATAAAACGTTAAATCGGCGAATATCAACATATGTCCCGGACTACATTTACACCCACCCTCTTCAGTCATTATGGATCTTAGTGACAAAAGAATACCATCACCTGCAGAATACAATCTGAACTATAAAGTTAATGGGCTGATGCATGCTTTGTTAAATCAAGCTCATGTTACAAAATCATTGAGACTTTGATTTAACTGTCTGACTCAGTTCAAATATCAACATGTTTACCTACCAGCTGCAGAGTAAGTACCTTATCAAGAGAAGTTCAGGTTCATAAACAGGTACCATCTTCTCAAATTAATTTTTATTGTCAGACAGGGCTCGAAATAATCCATGGTCCGGGCCAGTCAATTATGGATTTGGGCTAGTTAATTATAACACTTGTCAAAATTTTCCAATGTGTGCGTCCAGGTTTTCATCGCATGCAAATTCGAATTCATTTTTTGTTAAGCTGTACTATGAAGTAACACCATGTAGATAAATTCACAAATATTTCTAAGAACATAAAGTAATTACACCCTCGTGCGATGTCATAAGATTTTTCAAAATCAATAATTTATTTAGATTTATGTAGTAGTAATCATCGATTAAAATCGAAAATCAGTCGATTGTTGGCAAATTCTAAGCGCTCGATTATGAAAATTTTATTCCAATTAATCGGATTTTAGATTTTATTTTCTCGGCGAGTGTAGATTTTGAAGAATATTCCTGCCGTGACCTATCTAGTAACCTATAAGTTTAGTTTATCGTAATGGCGGCGCACACGAGAGTGAAAGTATCCATACACGGGGAATAAAGCATGTTCGCTTGGTCACATACTGAGATAGACGTACATGTACTTTGATTTGGGCATATAAACAAAGGACCATTGATAAAAGAGAATCTTGATCCTAGCAAAGCCATGTGTGAATTACGTAGATAAAAACCGCTTTTAAGGGCCACTGTTACTCTGCACGTGCGTATCGTGTTTTCAGTTGGTGACAATAGATCTGTTTTATTTTTGATTTTAATAAAATGAATTTCTTTCCTTATTTTGCTTTGCTGAACGTTAATTATATTTTGATTAAGCCGGATCATCGTCAGTTAATGGCATGTAACTTTGATGTACGGGGATATAACTGCAGCAAACAATATCCGTTTTTGGCGACTTTTATAAATGTAATTAAAAGAATAACAAACACACAGAAAATATTCACTCTCAGCTATAGAAACAGCAAATATAAATATAGAAAATATTCACTCTCAGCTATAGAAACAGCAAATATAAATATAGAAAATATTCACTCTCAGCTATAGAAACAGCAAATATAAATATAGAAAATATTCACTCTCAGCTATAGAAACAGCAAATATAAATATAGAAAATATTTATTTACACTTTTTCAGTAGTTAAATTACTTTAATTATTATAGAATTTCTCTACGTCCCATTATAATCGATAATTAGTTAGTTACAGTAAACCTAATCTCAGCGAGATTCGTCGAGGCTGGATATTTGGACTGACGCCTCTTCCGAATCTCAGACCAGTGTCACATAAAGTGATTCGGGAAATCTTGCCTGAACTTCGGCCGCTTGTTGCGATAAAAATGGGTTAAATTGAATTTCTTGTCCGCTTCAACTTTTCGCCTTAGACATCCTATTAACTCCCTATCACAATGAAACATGCATTTCTTACCTTTACAAGGTGCGAATCCCACAGTAATTCAAGTTGGCTATTTTCGAAGCCATTGCAAACGGCCACCATTTCATATTTTACCTTCTCAACACTGAAGAGTTCCGATAGTTTAGGATGCCTTTAAATAGATTGATTAAATATTACACAGTTTTCTTTTTATTGCTTTTAATTTTTATGCTTAAATGCTTTGTACAAAGTAATTGTCAACCAGTAAGTTCTGTATTTTCAATCATAGTACAAATTGTCATGAAGTAGTATATCGGAACTCTCCAGTGTTGAGAAGGTAAAATATGATATGGTGGCCGTTTGCAATGACTTCGAAAATAGCCAACTTGAATTACTGTGGGATTTACACCTTGTAAAGGTAAGAAATGCATCTTTCATTGTGATAGGGAGTTAATATGATGTCTAAGGAGAAAAGTTGAAGCGGACAAGAAGTTTAATTTAACCCATTTTAATCACAACAAGCGGCCGAAGTTCAGGCAAGATTTCCCGAATCACTTTATGTGACACTGGTCTGAGATTCGGAAGAGGCGTCAGTCCAAATATCCAGCCTCGACGAATCTCGCTGAGATTACAGTAAACCAATCATCGATTATGAAATTCTCACCGATTCCCATCGCTAGATTTATACATGATAGGAAAATAAATTTTATATGATCTTTTCCGATATTTATTGTAAAAAATCTTGTGAAACTTAAACCATTTCAAAAGTCTATGTTATATATAAATGACATTTTTCACAATATTGAATCCAGGGGCAATAACTTTGTTTTTGATCGATTTCTTTATCAAGTTCTTTATTAAGTTATCCTTAATCGTCATAACCAGTTTTTATGAACTAATCATAAAGCTGTGTAAGAAAAATTGCAATTTTCTGACGTCGATATATAATTCTTTTTATGTCTCGTATCTTAAAAAGTGTGATGACCTACATATTTTGTTTGATAATTTATTAGTTTTAACTCTAATAATATATGGAAATATATATACACTTTTATTACCTTTATCAGATATAAATGCTAGTATGGAGTCAACTTAAGTGGAACATACAATAGGCAATCTTTGGGTGATTTCTCTATACCTTAATAGGCCAACAAAAAAAAAATATGTTTGTTTCAGGTGGCTTCCAATTTAAAAAAAAAAGGGTCGATAGGTAGGTTTTAAATTTTTTTTTTAAATATTCTTTTTTCCCAAAATAAATATGTGCCTTCAATAAAAATTTAATAGTTAAAGTTGTTATACAATGTGTTTTAGATAAAAATTGACAAATCGCCTAGTATGTGATTGAGTTTTCAGATTTGTTGAAAACTGTCGGTCCTGTCGGCAAGGCCGATAAAAAAATTCCCTGGACCGATAAGTTGTTCGAAAATGTTGGTCCAAATGACCGTTTGAAAATACTGGTTGTGATCCAATTATTTTAGAGCTGGGTTTCGGGATGTACAAGTGAAGGTCACTCAACCAAAATGGCCGCGCACCCAATCAAATTTATGAAAGGTTCTTTACCCACGAAGAAAAGATTGGTAGTGGTAACTCAGAGGTAGAGTGTTCCCTTCGTAACTGGAAGATCGTGAGTTCCGATTTTTGCTCATGTCATGTCAAATCTAACATGTAAATATATCCTCGCCAAACGCTCGGCATTTAGCAGTGAGAGTCACAGGTCTTTCAGACATGACCTCCAATGTCGTGGCAGGTGTTGACGTTAAATAACCCTAACTACTACGGCCTTGATTCAGAGTATACAGCATGTCTAAATTTGTAGTACTTCACCTACAGCTGGTGACGTCTCAATATGAGGGGAAAATTCTATACAAGTTAGTTCATGGGCATTTTGAAGAGTGAATTTTCTTCATATGTCGCAGGAACTGCTACTGGATCAAGTGTGAGATAAAAATAAAAATGTTCGACTACGACCAGGGTCTCGTTTTGTGATAGCCCTTACTTCACGTCCGCCTATTAAATTCCATATTTTGAATTGTTTTGGATTACTTTTAATCTTCTACTATTTCTGGCTTTATGTAGATTTTTAAGGTCAGACAGGGTTCTTGATTGTGCACAGCGTCTATATCCCCTCGCTTGGTACTGTGGTGGTGTTGGGGAGGTGGGGTGCGGATTTTGCCCAAATGACAGAAAATCAAAGCAAGAAGGGGGCACCTGCTCAGGGCATGTTTTGTGCAGCAATACCTACATGTATGGATGGCATTTAATTTAGGACCCTAATTTAATAACTACACTAATATGAAATACAAATATTGAGAAAACGGGGTAGTATGATTTTTCATTAACCTGTCATAACCTGACAGATGTATACCCCCTTCCCACATGTTGAAAAACCAAAACAAAAAAACTGTCCTCTGCCACCTTTAAGAATTTTTTTTTAAACTCCTAGAATTCAGTCAGTTTATGAATTTTAGGAAGTTATATATATATCACATATTGGATACCATGGTTTTTTTTTTAAATACATGTATTTCATAAGTGTCACAGTAGCTGTCAACTAAGTCAAGGGGGTAAGCTGAGCCATATAATATGGAAAACCAGAATCTGGTCAAGTTTCATGGTAACAAAAAGTCACGTGTAAATCAGCTTAGTGGTTGAAATAAGGGTATTTTAGGTACTTTATATACCCTCTATACTTTATATATAGATTACATGTAGATTTACATGTTGTACATGTAATTAACCGATTTTATTCAATTACAGGTCTCCAATACAGAATATCATAACTACCACACTTATTCACAGTACCATGGCACATATTTATGAAACAGCACTTCCAGACAAAAAACAAGTCATTTTAAAGACATTTTTACACAAAAACGCAGTTAAGACCATTTTGTCATTTATGGATAGGTACTGTCAACAAGGATGGCTATGGCATTTATCGTCCAAGTGTTAGAGGAAAACAAATTAAGGTTACAGTTCACAGATTTATTTTCTACATTAATAACATGGGTAATTTGGACACACACATGCACATATCACACTTATGCCATAACAAACAGTGCATAAAGTTATCACATTTGTCCATGGAACCACAGTCTGTAAACAATTCGCGGAAGTCTTGTGTCGCCGAGGGGCAATGCATTGGCCATGGGGTATACAGACAGTGTCTCTTTCAGTGAGGTAACACATTTACACCATAAGAGTGTTTGTTGGAGGTGGAGGGTCCTGCATTGTTGTACAGGGACAGTTCTCTGAGTTTTTTGTTGGTTTTTCGTCGTCTCGTCAGGTAAAGAGATGCTCGGCATCGGTTGGTTTGTTTGCGCTCACGGTGATACCTGTTCTGTTGGTTTCTCTTGAGTATGTTCTTGTAAAATGGTCCACTGGATTTCCATTTTAGGCCCACCTCCTTAGCCAACAGGACGACACTTCTGCCAAACCCATGGGTTGCTGAGTGGACTGCTGAGTGACACATGGCGTTAAAGTTCCTGGCCCCAGTTGTGTTCTAGGGAAAATAAGTGAAGACCCGCTGATGAAGATTCTCACACTTGTTGGTTGTGACCAGTTGGCAGACCTTCTCTCCAGAATTGTTTACAGATGACAGACTGAATACTGTCCATGTCTGCATAGTCAAGGTCCAGATGTTTTCCGTGCGGAAGGAACTTGGTGCTGTAGCCCGGGAGATTGGCTGTGCAGGTAAATGACATTTTCTTACAGTTGTTGTGTAGGCCTGAGAAACATGGCCGAACATTAAAGGACACAACGCATGTTTCTAAACTTTTTCATTTTTTCAGCAAAATTAACTCTTTTTATGCCTAAAACTACTTTAAATGTGTTTTAAATGAAATATTTTGCGTAGTTTTCGAGTTTGAGAGCGATGAAATTCAAATCTTGCGATATGCATATTTTCTTTCGCTAGTTTACGCGCCATTTTGTGTGACGTCATATGCGCCCTCGGGTTTGAAAACATCTATTAGCCATTTCATAAACAAATTAGATTTAATCGACAAGAAACCAATTGTCACATTAACGGCTTGTAAATAATAATGCATTAAGATGTTTTGTGCCGTGCTCGCGTGTACTAGTTGTCGGTAGAAAGGATTTAGACTGAGTATTTTAAAAAAAATTTCGAAGGAAGGTACGAGAAAAAAGACGTGAATAATTTTTTTGTTGGAGCAAGAACTTTACCTTAAAAAACACACCCAGTCACCTTTTCAAACATCACTTGGACAGAGACCCTGATAAACTGCGAGAAAATGGATATATCGAAGCTATAAGCACTGGTAGGCCTATAGCATACATTCTGTTTTGCTCTTCAAATTCAATACACACTCGGATCAACTGACCTTCACCTTGTAAAAACATATATCGACGATACAATGTAACTTCTACCAACTGGTAGATTTACAACAACAAAAAATAAAGATACAAAAGAATTGAACTTTTAATTATACAAATAATAGAATATTGTATTTCCTAACTTTAAATTGAATTATAAAATTATTTCTTTATTGAACTCGTAGCATCTTGAGTGCGTCAGTAGGCTATAACGCCGTGCTCCCACTTCGTACTTCCTAAAGACGTGCAGATCACAATTCAAAAATAGTAATAAGATTGCTTTATCGAAATAAAATAATGTGATTACCACTTTAAATTTGAATATTTTTATTGATTTGTGTGTGTGTTGTCTTTTTCTTTCTTTCCGAAATGCACGCGTGACAATAGCTTGGCATAGGGCCTAGTTGTCAACAATTTAACGTATCATAATTTGTCTAATCCAAAAATAAATAATGATTGCATTGTTTATTTTAGAAAAACAGCGCCAATTACAGATGTATAAAGGAATAACATTACCAAACAGTTTGTAGACAGCGACCCATATAAACATTATTTACTCACAATTTTGCCGATTTCATACACGCTTTACTCGCTATATTTGGGTATTTACATCGTTATATGTGTGCACTGGTGGCGAACACATATAAAACTCGGACAATTTATCAACATCGATTTAAATGTTGCCCATGGTAAATTAATTAGGCCCCTAAAAGTTGAGTTTTTAATAATATCTCGCAGTACTTCACAATCCGAAGGGCGCATGTGACGTCACTGTACCACGTGACTACCTACCTAATTAACTAGACTTTTTGAAATCGGGGCTTAGATTTAAGTCTGTATTGTGGTTAATTATCGCAAAATTTCGGCGAACGAACTATTAGAATTAATTACTATAAGCATAAAGAAGACAAAATGCATGTAATATTGTATACTTTGAAAACATGAGATATGTCCTTTAAGGACTGCATTCTCGGCATGGCACAGGAAAGACTGGTCGGTCTGGCACAGTTTCCTAATCTTGACGAGCTCGCACCGAATCCGGGCTCGGATACAGGTGGCCAGTCTCTGCATGTAGGCATCTCTGTCCTGTCCAGTGGGTAACATGGTTCTTAGCCGGATGTGTCGTATATTTTTTTGCAGGGTTCTTAGCTTGTGGATGAAGCAGTGGTAGTGCAGAATTGGTACTTTATTCTCTCTGGAATAGTCCCTTATGGTCTTTTGGATCTGAGCACTGACATCACTGGTAATGGAACGAGGTTGAAGTATTTTATGATTTTGAATAAAATCCATTTTTTTTCGTAACAATTTTGATTCACTGGAAGCAATGGTTTCCTCAGAGTTGTAATTCTTTTTGCATTGTTCATGATTTTCACAATTCCCCTTGCAGCATAACTTATTGGCAGTTTGGAGGGCCAAAACCAGTTTTCGGGAGGTGTTGTTTTCCACCACCGGACATAAGCTCTAGGTTGCTGCCTCGAATCCTGCCTGCGGCCTGTTGTTGTAAGAGGTGTCAGTCTTGATGTCGACTTCGTTTCTTCGACCAAGAAGTTGGTTGACACGTCGGACATACCGCTGATTGTCGGTCATCGAGGCTACATTGATTTCCTCCACTCTGTCACACATCTGATTGAGTTTCCGCTGCAGACCACGGCTGTCAGGTGGATTTATGTTGGAGCACCACATCAGGAATCGTGCATCAGACACTCCCATCTTAGTCTTGGTGAGGGCAGTACCAGTCCATCATTGAGGGCACCTGATTCCGGTCCTCGTGCCTTCTTGACAGTTGTGTAGAGCTGCATGTCTGGTGAGTGGAAATGGCAGTTTAACCAAATGGCTCTGCCAGTCACACATAGTCCTAGCCTCTTAGAAATAGATAGTCATAGAAGGTATGGCACACTGGTGAGCTGTAGAACTTTGTAGAAGTAGACATAAGGAATGTATGTTAGCAGTGATGTTTTCCTCGTTGTTGATTTCCTCTTCGTCATTCCATGTACATGATTTTACAGGCTTGGCAGGTCACAGTTTGGTTGGGAGGATGAGATCTTCAGTGGACATGCTCACAGCATCCCAGTATTCATCAAGACTTGGATGGTCCCACTCTGTGTTTTGGTCACATGTACTCGAACCAGCAGGTGCATCAGCGTCTCGGAGGGCACCAGCTCGGGCGTCGGAATGCTGAGGGAAATAGGTATGTCCTGGCTTGAAATAGCTTAGTTTTTTACCTCGGTTTCTTCGATAGGTGTTTGTTGTCCTCATGTTTAATTCTTGAATTTCTTACAAGTACTGTGCAGATGGGGGAGATGCTTGTATTTTTTTAGAGTTGTGAGTTACGGAGGTATCTTGTTGTATAAATATTGTTCAAGAGATAAGGGAAGTGCTTAATGTAGATAGAATGTCCATTACTTTTCCTTTTCAAAACAATTTCCCACTGTCAGGTCTTCAGATAAGCATATTAATCAGTTTGAGTGAGAGCACTAGTTCTGGTCTGTTTGTTAATTACCTCCCTTTGACCATTAGGTGTTGTGCTTACTACTTTTGTTTTCACCATCAGGAGGGCTTAGAAAAGAATTTAGGAAGATGACATGGATTGAAAGTTTTGTTGGAGAGTAAGTTACTTAATCAGAGCATATTTCAGGTCCATTTATGTAGAATATGTAAACATATAGGCAGTGAAATTGGAAATTTTCTAGATTTTTAGAGCAGTTCTGTCCTTTCATCTTTCTGTAATCCATTTTCTTCTACACAGGTTCTCATGATTACATGTGCAGCATGTAGCACTACATATTAGGTCACTTATACCATAGATACAATTTACATGTAATAGAATTTGTTAGGCACAGAGCTCTTATCATAAACACTCTCAGCACTAAAAAATGACAACATCAGACACAGATATGTAGGGTTTTTTAAAAAGTTTATTGCGAACAGATTTAGGGCAGTCGACGTCACGGGTTGGTGTAGTTTCACTCGGAACAAGTCAAATTTCTCAAAAATATGAGTTGAAGTCCATCAGAAGGGATCTCTGGATATTTAAAGGTAGCAGGGGACAGTTTCGCACTATAGGCCCGGTCAAGTTTCTTAAAAAATGGAGATACCACATATTTGAAGTGATATTACATGACTGTGTAAAAATGTGTAGAATAATTTTAGGATACATTTCAAGTGTAGCTGAGTGCTTAGTGAAAAAAATGATATGCAACATGTAGGTGTCACCATGATGCCTAGTATATAGATGGGTGCAAATGCGAAACTAAGACATGTGGTCAGTAGCTGAAGAAATTCAGACTAAAACCTAAAGGATCCAGGAAAAGGTAGGTAGCTCAGAGGGAATGTGGATGGCCCCATATGAAAGGTAGATTTTAAAGAAGGTCAGACAGGGTTCTTGATTGTGCACAGTCAGGCAACGAAATTGAGGGGAAATACTCGCTAAATGCGAGTTAGAAATTGAAATTGCGAGTGAAGAATCACAATTTTTAGCGAGTGAAGAAAGAGCGATCTTTTTCCTGATTTCCTCGGTATATTGGCTGTGCTTTGAAGTTTGCAATAATTTTGTCTAGTACATAGGAATGCTTTACAGAATGATATTAAATACTGAAAAAGTAAACGTGGATCAAATAAATAACTAAAGCCAAGGTCGTCTCAGTCAGTGATGTCGAAGTACTTCAACCATATTTCGGGCGTCTCAGAAACGTCTGATTTTAATAGCTGATCTGGTCCGTGTATGAAAGTGTTAGTGTCACCGCTTCAGGCGGCATCCTATAGTCAAACACTTCGAGTTCATGTGTTTTCCAACTACAATTTTTTTAGATGAATTTCCGAAAGTTTTGAATGGCACTAACAGTCTTCAAGATTTCAAACCACGTGATGTTGTAAATAGGTGGTAGATCTGTGGATAGCGAGTACGTCGCACAAGTGTACCCTCACCATGCACCAATGTCAGTTAATTCATTAAATGGTAAATGAAAGAACTCTCAATCTTATTTTTATTATTGCACTTTTATCCCAATATTTTGATATAGAGACTTGCTTGTTTTCTTAAATTCCTGTAAAAAAGCAACCGGTTGAAAAATCCTAGTAAAAGCTCAATTTTGCTAGTTGAAAAATAATCCACTAGCTAAAATTTGCTAGTAGTAAAAAAAAGTTAATTTCAATCCCTTTGCACAGTGTCTATATCCCTCGCTTGGTACTGTGGTGGTGTGGGGGTGGTGCTGATTTAGCCCAAATGACAGAAAATCAAAGCAAGAAGGGGGCACCTGCTCAGGGCATGTTTTGTGCAGCAACACCTGAATGTATGGATTACATTTAATATAGGGCCCTAATTTAATAACTACACTAATATGAAATACAAATATTGAGAAAACAGGGTAGTATGATTTTCATTAACCTGTCATAACCAAACAGATGTATACCCCCTTCCCACATGTTGAAAAACAAAACAAAAACCTGTCCTCTGCCACCATTGTTGTCATCGGTTTTGTTAACTCGTACCAAAATGATTTCGGGCGATAGTTCATACATCGATAAATTGAAATCGGAAAATTGAAGAAGAAAAAAATATGTAGGGTCGGTGGATATACTGTAAATGTATTACATTTGGACCGCAGCTTCCGCTAAATCAAGTACATCACTAAATGCCATCCGTAAATCTAGATGTTTAATGTAATTCTTCACATTCATTTAAGGAATTGATAATAAAGTATGAATATGTTTTGTTCTTTATTAATGAAATAATGCATATAAATTTAAAAAAAATAAGTTACACACGAAATCTCAATGAAATTGAACATGCATTTTATTTATTTTCCACGGAAAAACTGACCGTGCTGACGTATATTAGTATCGTTTTACAGTGATGAAACAAAGTCCAATATTCCAGCTTTTGTAATTCCCCAGTACATGAAACTTGTACGAATCGGACTTTAATGTCATTTTCGGAGTTTCTTAATGAACGATTCACATTGATGTGCTCTGAAAACATCGAATAAACACAAAGCATGAACATTTGACTTTTTCAAGGGCAAGTCTTCGCGTATTCCCTCTATGTACGGAACTAAGATTTTGTCCACATATTGAAAGCATGGTGATTTCATTTGACCAGTGATTCGCTGTGTACGTTATGTGCCATTTCTCTGGGAACTTAAAATTGGGGTGACATTTTTCTGTCTTTCCTTGATAAATAACCTGAGGCGGGATCATTTCACCTGTCAATGTGCACCCGAGCAGAACGGTGATCTATAAAAAAAATAATACCGCCACTGTACAAAAAGAAATTATCCCGATAATTACAATTATCGTTTCAATTGGGACAATAAAATGTTTAAAACAACTTACCTGTCTCTTGTCTTCAAGGCCAATTATCTGCACTTGTTTAGCTCCACTTTTTCCTAGGGTATAATCGCCAACAGGAATTATTTTCACATTATAGTTTGGTCAAAGTTGATAATTAGTTCAGGGGGCATTTCATATTCCTTGACAAATTTTGAAATTTCGGCCAAAAATTCCATCCTAATAAAGTCAAAATCATTCGGAACTTTCCTAGCAGCTTTTGTGCCCGTTTAACATAGCCATGTCTCCGTAAAAACGACTGGGCCCAGGTTTTTGTAATCTTAATTGAACCCCCGTATTCAAATAGCAATTGTCTGTCTTTATTTTTGATGATTCCTTTTGCACATCCTATTAGATGAGTATTTATGACACCGCGGGAATTTCTAACATATTGAACATAAGTTTTGACATCATCTTCATATTTACCCAGAGGCAAAGGTGCTTTGCGTTTGGCCTTTTCGAGAGATGTCGGCTCAGAACCAGATGTTTTTTTTTTATAAGAAGAAATTCTTTCTTTAGATTTCGAATCGTACTTTCGTTGACATTTTTCTGCAAATTTTGTATAATGCCTAGCAGCTACAGCCACTTCGTGATCAACTGCGTATCTCGCCATTTTGGCACGCTGTGCGCTGTCATAGGAGTTATAGATCCCTCGTTTTCGTCTTGCTGAAGGACTTGGGGTGGAATTTGAAATTTCCATATTTGTTGCCGCTATTATATGTGAATCCTGCTCATTTTTTGCCGATCGTGGATCTGGAAGTTCGGGAGAAGGTGGCGGCACTTCATTTGCCTTTTTCAGCCAGTTCCTTAACATGATTGTTTTAGAATGTTTTGTGACAGATATATTTAAGTACCCAAAGCGTGACCAGAACGTATGATTAGTACTCAGCTGAGTACAAATTCTCTTTTTTAGATTCAAAGGGGTGGATCTTGAATTATAAATCAGCTGATTAAAATAACGCTAAATCAAATACTGCCTATTCAGAAATGCGCTAAATCAAATCTACGCTAACTTGTTGAAAAAACAATTTCCGCCAAATATCGTACACGCCAAATATAATACGTTTACAGTATTTAGGGTTGGTCGGGCGACCGGAAACAAATTTGGCCTTACACAAAGGGATTGCTGTTACATGTAGGATTTTCTGTATGAGGGAGTATTTCCCTTATTAGATTATGGTGGGATTGCTGCTACATGTAGGATTTTCTGTAGGAGGGAGTATTCCTCTAATTAGATTATGGTGGGATTGCTGTTACAGATAGGATTTTCTGTAGGAGGAAGTATTCCTCTCATTAGATTATGGTGGGATTGCTGTTACAGATAGGATTTTCTCTATGAGGGAGTATTCCTCTCATTAGATTATGGTGGGATTACTGTTACATGTAGGATTTTCTGTAGGAGGGAGTATTCTTCTCATTAGATTATGGTGGGATTGCTGTTACAGATAGGATTTTCTGTATGAGGGAGTATTCCTCTCATGAGATTATGGTGGGATTGCTGTTACATGTAGGGTTTTCTGTAGGAGGGAGTAGTCCTCTCATGAGATTATGGTGGGATTGCTGTTAGATGTAGGATTTTCTGTATGAGGGAGTATTCCTCTCATTAGATTATGATGGGATTACTGTTACATGTAGGATTTTCTGTATTGGGGAGTATTCCTCTCATTATATTATGGTGGGATTACTGTTACATGTAGGATTTTCTGTACGAAGGAGTATTCCTCTCATCAATTTATGGTGGGATTGCTGTTACAGATAGGATTTTCTGTATGAGGGAGTATTCCTCTCATTAGATTATGATGGGATTACTGTTACATGTAGGATTTTCTGTAGGAGGGAGTATTCCTCTCATTAGATTATGGTGGGATTACTGTTACATGTAGGATTTTCTCTATTGGAGTATTCCTCTCATTAGATTACGGTGGGATTACTGTTACATGTAGGATTTTCTGTAGGAGGGAGTATTCTTCTCATTAGATTATGGTGGGATTGCTGTTACAGATAGGATTTTCTCTATGAGGGAGTATTCCTCTCATGAGATTATGATGGGATTACTGTTACGTGTAGGATTTTCTCTATGAGGGAGTATTTCTCTCATGAGATTATGATGGGATTACTGTTACGTGTAGGATTTTCTCTATGAGGGAGTATTCCTCTCATGAGATTATGATGGGATTACTGTTACAGATAGGATTTTCTGTATGAGGGAGTATTCCTCTCATGAGATTATGGTGGGATTGCTGTTACATATTGGATTTTCTGTAGGAGGGAGTAGTCCTCTCATGAGATTATGGTGGGATTGCTGTTAGATGTAGGATTTTCTGTATGAGGGAGTATTCCTCTCATTAGATTATGATGGGATTACTGTTACATGTAGGATTTTCTGTATTGGGGAGTAGTCCTCTCATTAGATTATGGTGGGATTGCTGTTAGATGTAGGATTTTCTGTATGAGGGAGTATTCCTCTCATTAGATTATGATGGGATTACTGTTACATGTAGGATTTTCTGTATTGGGGAGTTGTCCTCTCATTAGATTATGGTGGGATTACTGTTACATGTAGGATTTTCTGTACGAAGGAGTATTCCTCTCATTAATTTATGGTGGGATTACTGTTACAGATAGGATTTTCTGTATGAGGGAGTATTCCTCTCATTAGATTATGATGGGATTACTGTTACATGTAGGATTTTCTGTAGGAGGGAGTATTCCTCCCATTAGATTATGATGGGATTACCGTTACATGTAGGATTTTCTGTATGAGGGAGTATTCCTCTCATTAGATTATGGTGGGATTGCTGTTACATGTAGGATTTTCTGTATGAGGGAGTATTCCTCTCATTAGATTATGGTGGGATTGCTGTTACAGATAGGATTTTCTGTATGAGGGAGTATTCCTCTCATTAGATTATTTTGGGATTGCTGTTACATATAGGATTTTCTGTATGAGGGAGTATTCCTCTCATTAGATTATTTTGGGATTACTGTTACATATAGGATTTTCTGTATGAGGGAGTATTCCTCTCATTAGATTATTTTGGGATTACTGTTACATGTAGGATTTTCTGTATGAGGGAGTATCCCCCCTATTAGATTATGGTGGGATTGCTGTTCGGAGTTTAAAATCCCACTAATCCTATGAGATATTTTGACTTTAGGTGAAATACTTTAAAAACTACGACTATAAGTTTTAGTAGATGTGAATTGCTGTTGAAACGAAGGTACGAAAAGTGAAGAAAGGTTCCATTCTCTACCCAGAGTTTCGTGCGCTTCTCGCACTACACCTCTGTCTACGGCTTTTTACAGAAATCTTGTAAAAGTTTCTTTGATCCAACATTTATGTTTAGGACTAAAAAATATTTAGTCATATTATATGATATGTTTTTGATGCTTACTGTAAATTGTTTAAAATCGCCGTTTTCTGATGATAAATTTGGAACTACTTCGTAATATGCGTATGAATGTAGGATATACACGTGGTGGAGATTTAAATGTAAACATGGAATCAAAAGCAAGAAAGGCTGTAAGAATACGATAAAACTTGTAAAATAAGAGACAAACAGCTAAACGGTAAAAATGCACTTATTAAAGTGTCAGTTGGCTATGAAAAATGCCTGATGTATCACCTGTTGCCTAAGTTTTAAAGGGAAAGGAAACCGAGAATGATTGTTTATATCATGTGATTATATTGTCACGTGATTCCAAGCGTTGACAGAGGTGTATGTGAAGCTTGCGTAACGCGCCCTCTGGTGAGAGAATTGAAAGGTTCTTCGGAACCAGTGATATTTACAGATTCTTAGCAAAAATGACGGCACATGCGTATCGGGTAGAGTATTATAAGGTAGTAATGACTCCCTGTGATTGGATAGGACATTAGGTAGGTACTATTGAATTGTATTAATAGCAAAAACGTTTACCTGGTACAATGTTATTAAATTCTCTTGATCTTCGAGTTGCATATGAAAGGTGAAGATAACGAACAGAGATCAATCTCATAACTCCCACAGGGATTACAAAATAAAGACTTGGGCAAACACGGACCCCCGGATATACCAGAGGTGGGATCAGGTGCCTAGGAGGAGTAAGCATCCCTTGTCAACTGTTCACAAGGAAAGAGAATCGGGAATCAAACCCAGGACCCCTTCATTACTTGTCAGGTGCTCTAATCACTGAGCTATCCAGGGATCAGATTTACAGAACTTACGACTAAAAATGTTACTTAGTTCTAAAAACTTGTTAATTTAATGCCACTGATAAAATATATTGTGTTTCCTCTAACCCGACCGACCCTAAATTATAACCGACCCTATAAATTTCTTTCGATTTTTTGAAAAAAAAAATTGTACTATTTCCGGAAAAAATATATTCCCAGTTCTTGGTTTTATTTTTAGTCAAACATTGAGATGAAGTCATTTAATCGCTTTAACGATGTACAAAGTTGCATGGAATTGTGTCAAACGTTTTAACAACATTGATAATGAGGAAGATAATCCATAATATTGAAATGAATTTCTAAATTTTATCACATCAATTAAATATACATCCTTATTTTCAAGCTATTAACGAAGTACTTAGCTACTGGGCTGTAGAGACCCGTGGGGACTAACATGTATTGAATACAGATGATGTTACATGTATATGTTTTCTTAGTCAATATATAATTTTATTACCTGCAATTTACGATTTGTGAGCTTTTCTGATCACCTGTTCAGAGATGCCTACCACCCCGATTTAGGTGGAGTTTCTCAGATTTCCGAAAATCCGTTCTCCGACTTCAGTACCTTAAAACTCCGATCTGTAAAAAAAATCCGGATTTTTTTCGTTCTCGGTCTGGTTTTTATTAAAATGTTAGAATTTTGATCCGTATCGTTGAGACGCATAATGCGTAGTATGGATTAGCATAATAAGAAACGTTTAAGTGATGCAGATTAAAAGAACATTTTCAATCATTTTAACAATGGCGGACATGCCACTTGTTGGGGAGAGTTCAGATCTCACCAAACTAGTTTAACCCCACCACATGTCTCATGTGTCTGTCCAAAGTCAGGAATTGTGGTCATACGTTTGTCTTTCTGTTAAATGTTATGTTACATGTATATTTTTGTAATATTTAGGTGAGAGCAGTATAATTTTACATATACATGTTTTATTTATTTGGGGCAATTTGAAAGCCTTGTGGAGACCTCTAGATTTTTAAATTCCTTTTTTTTTCCCTCATGGATGGAGTGCAGTCTCTTTGACACTTACCCCATATCTTTTCATTTTCATATCTGTAATGTATATTTTTGCGTGTTGAAGAGGGATTATACATGATAAAAAGCCTTCTAAAAATGCTATTTTCCTGTGGCCCCCTGAACCCCTACCGAGGGCTTCACCCCTGGACCCCATTGGGGCCCTAGGCAGGCCCCAAACCCCCGGCCTTAGTATTTACTCCTCTTTTTAATCAATCAGGGTTGGCATCTCTGCCTGTTGTCCGTCGTCTGGTCTGTGTGTAAACGTTTTACAATTTCGACTTCCTGAACCATTAATTTGGCCTATTTCAACCAAACTTGGCCAAAAGCATCCTTGGGTGAAGGATGTTCAAGTTTGTTCAAATTAAGGGCCATGTCCCTTCTAAAGGGGAGATAATCACAAAAATGCAGAAATGGGGTGGGGTCATTTAAAAAATTTCTTTTCAAGAACCACTGGGGCAGAAAAGCTGAGATTTACTTGAAAGCTTCCTGACAAAGTGCAGATTCAAGTTTGTTAAAATCATGCCCTCCAGGGGTTGGATGGGGCCACAATAGGGTATCAAATTTTTACATACAAATATATGGCGAAAATCTTTAAAGATCTTCTCAAGAACCACTGACGTAGAAAAGCTGATATTTACACGAAAACTTCCAGACATAGTGCAAATTTTAAGTTTGTAAAAATCATGGCCCCAGGGGTATGATGGGGGCACATGGGGGGATCGAAGTTTTGCATACAAATATATAGTGAAAATCTTTAAAAATCTTCTAAAAAACTACTGGGCCAGGATTGATTGATTGATTGATTGATGTTATACGTCACACTCAACAATTTTTCAGTTATCTGGTGGCACCCAGTTTTTATTGGTGGAAGATAAAAAACCAAGATACAATGTACCGGGGAAGAGACCACTGACCTTCCGAAAGTAAACTGGGAAGCTTTGTCACTTACCGGCGCGAGCGGTATTCGAACCCGGGCCGATAGAGGTGAGAGTCCGTGTGATTTTGAGCGCGATGCTCTAACCACTTGGCCACAAGTGGAAATTTACATGAAAGCTTCCTAACAAATCATGGCTCCTTGGAAGATCAAAGTTTTATATACACATATATAGGGAAAATCTTTAAAAATATTCTTTTCAAAAACTACTGGGCTAGGAAAGTTTGCGAACATATAGAAAAAAATCATTAAATATGAGCCAAGGTGATTCAGGTGAATGGATGGAAAGGCAAGAAAAGAAAATAGGAACCCTTCGGTGTTGTAGCCATGTCTTACTTAAAATAAAGATGATTTGATTTGACCCTGAGCTGAGCCTAGCGAAATATGGACAAAATTTCGTCATGAATATATACTTGACTGCGGATAGCTCCATTTACCTGATCGGGATATAGGGCTCACGGCGGGTGTGACCGGTTAACAGGGGATGCTTACTCCTCCTAGGCACCTGATCCCACCTCTGGTGTGTCCAGGGGTCCGTGTTTGCCCAACTATCTATTTTACATTGCTTATAGGAGTTATGAGATTGATCACTGTTCGTTATCTTCGCCTTGCATACTTAGTCATGAAAGTAGGTCTAGATCTATTTAAGATGCATCATTCCTTTTGGTGGGTTGGTTACATTTTTTTTTGAAAGATGATTATACAATTAATGTTTTATAATATAGTCGTGGTACAAATATGGCTAACTACTGTAAGTATTAATTAAGTAGGTTTATATGTATTCAACCACCTTGTATTGAACAGTAAAACACTGGCCCGCCATTTCATGTTATATTTTATTTTTCAGGAAATAAACCTACCAGGAAGTGCAATCTCTTTGATAGAGCTTAGTCTTGAGTCCCCCTATTCCCTTTGGACCTTCCTTCAATACATGTACTTATGTGACACAGTTCTTCTAGGAAGGGATTACTCAGAATACTTATTGACATGCTCTGAAGTTTTGCGTTTTCAAAATAGACTGAAAGTGAAAGCGATGTTTAATGAAACCTGAATTTTCTCTATATTCACTTGAACATCGTGCGCTACATAATTATCATGCAGTCTGTAAAAATGGAAGAGGCCGGTGATTGACAATTTTGACTGCAAGGATGCAACAATCAACCGTGTTCATTCAGGCAATTTTGGATACTCATTTTTGAGGCCACAACATTTTCTACATGATAAAACAACATGGACAATAAGATAGGGAAGAATAATGTTTTTTTAAAGAATGAAAATTGATGTGCAGGACAAAAGAAAAAGCAGCACACATTGGTCAATTTTTAGTGTCAACATCACAATTGGTAAGAAAATGCAGTGCAAATGCAGCCCTATAAGAATTTGTTTAAGATTTTGCAGTACAAGGTCAGTCGTATTGCAGCACATACAGTTTCCTGGCAAAACAAAGTAAACATTTTGCAGTACACTTTCTGTACATACGCAGTACAAAATCAGCATATGCTGCCTGGCAGTACACTATCCGATACTGAGCTGTATTTGTACTTCATATATGTAGTGCAAATAAAGTGTACTTCCGGCACCAAAGCAGTATGCGCTGCAATTCCGTAAGGGCACACATTTACAAAATAATGTGAGTTAAACTCCAAATAATTTACCCAAAATTGCCGTATTTACAGGCAGTGCACATACCTTTGCCACCTTATTTAATATATCAATCCAGGTGGTTCAATTACAATCATTTTATTTTCAAAACATTGCTTGTGTAAATGTCAGTTTAAAGATGGTTTGTTACGATAAAGAACATGACCCACAATATGCCATTTTTGGCCTACCAAATTTGGAAAAATTAAAGAACACTTTAGAATAAATCTAAGATTATATTTTTTATCCATAACATGAGCCAAGTTGTATTGCGCAATCGTTTCCTCACACCGGATGTTTAAAGCACTCAAGTAAATGCCCAAACCTACCGCAGTTTCACGTTTTCCGGGAAAATCGCATAAATTTGCCAACTTCAGTCTATAAATTCACATGGGCCGCATTACTCACGACTCAATTTTGTAAACTAAAATTAAAATGCAAAGTTAGATTAACACTTTCCATCAAAAAAATTAACTCGTAAGCAATGCGGCCATGTCGAAAAAAAAAAAAAAAATAACAAAAGTGTCGTCTGGAAACGTCAGATTCCAAGGAAGTCAATACATGCACCTAACACAGTTGATAAGACTCAAAAAGAAACAGCAAAGAGGTGAGTTTTTATGTTGTTATATATTTTTTAAAATAAAAATCAATATCTAAACGAGTAAATATGAGAGTCATGGCCTATGGTAAAAAGGTACGGGGGGGGGGGGGGGGGTTAACCTATCGTGTATGTTTGATTCCGAAGTCCGTTCCGATGGCTTTAAAAGTACCGATTTCCCTACCTTTTGTTACTTTAAAAATTATATTGTTCGAAACAGAATGAATGTTCGAATCAAACGTACAGTACAAACTTATTCGGCCATACGGAATACCCTAGTTAGAATAATCTGTGTCTCGGGACAGGCCCTCACCACAATCGGTGCCGTAGGACATTATCATTTTAACGATAGAACATTCTCTCTAGGAATACCCCAGTAAACATTTCAATTACACAGGCCCAGCATGTACACATGTATTACGCATGGAGATGTGCGATATATATTCAGACAGTATGATCTATCGTATGAATTTGTCCATTGGTTCTCATAATTTTTACAAATTATGTAGATCTACGTTTAATTAATATAGGCTACAGTTCAAAGTTTCTTATAAAATATTAAGTCTGTCAATCATAACTGTAAATTTGTAGCAACGTGTTACATTAACAAATGTCCGAATATTACGGCAATGTCAAACACGGCTGTAAGCTCTTCTATTTTACATTTGTACTTGTCGTTTGAACGCACAATATTTATACATCGAACGGAGATAAAAAATTTCGTTTTGTTTTCAATTTTAACTATTTAAGTTCGTAAATTCATAAGTCCCTTGTATATACGTGGAAAGACACCTACAAAAACACACAGAAAGTTTGTTTTTAATGAAGTAGGTCAATTTAAATACATATCAAAATATATCTTGTTAAATAATATTTGACATAACTTGTGTTGAAATGTAGAGTATTCTCTTAATTATATTTACTTTTTTTCGATTGAAGGGCAATAACTCTATATGGAAAACATAGTTTACTAGTGGAGGATCCTAGTTTTTTTCTTTCGTTTTGTTTTATATATACACACGAAAATCAAACGCTTTAATTGATTTTAGAATTTTTATTTTGTGCTATAGACAAAATTGATATTGAAAAGATATGTTTTAAATGTTAGGAAAAAATCTATAAAGGTGAAACGGCAAACCCCCATCCCCCCGAAAATGTATTACAATACTACTGATAATTTTTCTATTATTTATATTATTTCATGTATGGAGATGTGCATGGTTTTTGCACCAGTTTTCTTTTTGGATTAGGAAAATGGTTTACTTTTTCCTTAAAAAAGGACTTTGGAAGGGTCCATTAAACAGACCCAGGTTGGGAGATTTCAGGCTCTCATGGACTTAATTTCCGTGGAAACGAGGGGGTTATTTATATTCGGTCTTTCCTACCCCGGGATAGGAAAGACCAAATATAGATAACTTCCTCGTTTCCACAGAAATTTACATGGACTACATAATAGAAATAAATTAACCATGTAATATACATTGTTGTAAACCCCATACCCCCTCTATATGTCACACTGACATTAATCAACAAAACATTTGAAGATACACATTTTCAGTTTATTAGTGGAAAAAAAATAATTCCAAGTTTTTGAATACAATTTATCAATTGATTCACCAAGCATTAATTAACAAGTTAATTGATTTATAATGAGATTTTAGGAAAAATAACCTAGGCTAATGGGTTTTAACATGAAGATAAGATTTTCATCCAACCCAAATTGTATATTTTAATTACATGTATATGACATAAATATTTCAGATATGCCAAGGAGTGGTCCCTAATTCTTTCTCTGTTTCAACTGTCCATGGAGAGTAAAACCAAAACACAGATCCAGGATTTCAAAGAAATATAGGTCAGTGATCACCACTCTGATAGGGAGGGCACCATCTGATCATGATTTTCTGTGCAATATATGCCAGAGTGTGTGTGTTGCTCCCATATTAAACAGAAGAATATCAAGTCGGTTAGGCAACAGATTCAAGACAGTCCAGCACCACCAGCAGCAGCAGCAGTTCTTCCAATTAGTCCCCCTTCTGTATCACTCCCATCCCCATGTACATCAAGAGGGCACACTTCATGCTGTATCTGCGAGTGACCAGGTCCAAAGTTAGTTGTAGTCCCAGTAGGAGTAAGGCATGAAATCTTATTTCAAAAGAGGCCATCATTCCTGCCGGGGCTCGCTTCTGTACAAATCACCTACAACAAGACATAGAAGAACTTGAACCTATTGCTGACAACACCATGTTCAACAAAACAGGAGTGACATAATTAATCAAAACAAGTTTTTGAGAGCTGAAGTTTTGAGAAAAGAGAAAATAAGGTTGGATTTTGACGACAGTGAAAGTCTAACAGTGAGCATCAGAATCTCCTGGGAACCCCTAAAGCTGCTTTTGAGGACTTGCTGACATATGTAAACCTGTAGAATATGGAAACTTGTGCTAGATAAAAGCTTTATAACCTTTCTACCAGTGTTGTATTTGTTGACAATAAAAAGGGTATTTGATTTTAGCAGAATAATTACTTATTATGAACTACTAGTATTATCATTATGATACTTAACTGGCAAATAACAAACAACAAACATGATTTGTAAATGTTACTTCCTGTATAGATCTACATGATACTTCTATTTTGGGAACATTATGAAAATAGGCCAATTTAGATTATTTCTCATTCTGTGGCATTTACAAGCATGTATACATTACATGTAAATGCAATGTAATCCAAACAATTTAAAACTACAGTGCCTTAGGATATATCCTATTTCAAATATGTATCTAGATGTAATTCTATTCAAATCTATATTAATGCCTGGAAGATTTTTAGATCACAGCTCATGAATTACGTTCTGTCAGTCAATAATGTATTGCACAAACATTTAAAAAAATTGTAGGTTAAAAGACCTCAGTATCTTTACATGATTAATACGTATAGGAATATACAATTATTGATCAAGATAAATACAGTAAAATTTATACAGTATCATTTATCAAATCGTATTTTCAGAGTCAATAATATACTGACTCTGATCCCCTATATCGGTGTTGTGTTGTTATTATTCACGCTATGAAATCTACATGTACATGTAACAAAAAGATCATTTGATACTTACTATTAGGTGTCTACAGTAATTTTCCTTTAATCAGGTTTCACAGCAAATGCTCGTTGAACGTGTAATTCCGAGTAAATTCGAATTGAACATGTTTTGACGAGACGCGGTGTCAACTTATTTCGTTACCATTGCTTTCGATACTCGGTCGTTTTAATACTAAAAAAAAAAATAATAATAATAGAGAAAACAAAAAAAACCCTCAAAACTATGGAATATGATATGAAACAGAATTGTTCCAATGATTCACTTCTTTCACCATGTAAATAAACTACATACTATATTTATTCTTCTTATTTCAGTATTTTAAAATTCAAGTAAAAATAATTTAAAAGTAAAGTTGAACAATCACGGCTTTGAACATCATTTCCAAAATATTTCTTATTTCTATTTCCCAAATTTGGTCAAAAATGCTTATTATGATCATTGAATAAGCCATTCTAGCTATTTGAGTGCATATAACTTGATATATTTAGAGATTTATAGGTTCATGTACATTGTACATGGTCATTGGAGGTTTATTGTTGTGACGTGTATCCCGAAATGTTAATTTTTTAACATTAAATACCACAATATTCAACGTCATATTAACAAAAAAGTATAGAATATATGAAAAAAAGAAAAACATTTCTAGAAAGCCTATATCCCGAAGATTATTATATACAGAAATTATCAATATCCCAGGCTAGGCCATTTTTCATGGTTCGTGGGCCATGTTCTTTCTTTATGGTTATACTTGTATTTGAAACTGTATTTGTGAGTAGTTAGCTGGGAATCTGTCATTTGTCTCTCATTTACAAGTACAGGCTGGTTTGAATTTTACTCATCCACCAAAGGAGGTGGACATGTCCAGAATCCAGAAGTGTGAGTCCGACATACCTAGACGTACATCGTGGCAGAACTTATATCGCTGAATGTACTACATTGATATTGAACAGAACTTATATCACTGAATGTACTACATTGATATTGAACAAGCACCCTCCAATATTTTATTATAAATCTGATTGTGTTAGAACTCGGGGTTCTAAGTAAACGTTAATTAGAGTAAAGATCCTGAGGAAATTTATGCAATATGTGATATACACTAATTACAATCATAAAACACGTGACATGTTGGAAAGGGGGTGAGTTGTTAGAATAATTTGTTTCTGGAGAGGCCCTCTGTAGGAACCTACATCACTTTAACGATAGAACATTCTACCGGGGGGGGGGGGGGGTCTGCTCTATTTACAACATCAATTTCTATTATCTTTACATGCAAAGTTGGTTATTTTCTCGTGTATGAAGGAAATCTATACATTGTGATTTTTTATTAATGTTAACATATTTGTAGGCGTGATTGCTGTAACATTATACAGCAATGTCTTTGCGGCTTCTGCACTGTAATTAATGACACTTCTCTAATATACTACCCGGAAGTCTTAAACTACTGTTACGCAAACGCATTACGTTCCAGATCAAGGAAAGATAACTCATGTTTTCGGATTGTCCTATAAATATCATTGTAACAATCAGTGGGAGTTACGTTTACCCAAAGAAGAGTCGAGAGAAGTATTCAATTTTCTTATAAGTTCAGACTGTAAAGACTAGATCAATTATAATACAGCAGACATTACAGTTATCTTCTTTAGACTAGATTAATTATAATACAGCAGAGACTGCAGTTATCTCCCTTAGAGTAGATTGATTATAATACAGCAGACATTACAGTTATCTCCCTTAGACTAGATTAATTGTAATACAGCATACATTACAGTTATCTCCCTTAGACTAGATTAATTGTAATACAGCAGACACTACAGTTATCTCCCATAGACTAGATCAATTGTAATACAGCATATAGTACAATTATCTCCCTTAGACTAAATTAATTGTAATACATCATACATTACAGTTCTCTCCCTTAAACTAGATGGATTGTTATACAGCAGACATTACAGTTCTCTCCCTTAGACTAGATTAATTGTAATACAGCAGCCACTACAGTTATCTCCCTTAGACTAGATTAATTGTAATACAGCAGACACTACAGTTATCTCCCTTAGACTAGATTAATTGTAATACAGCAGACATTACAGTTATCTCTCTTAGACTGGATTAATTGTAATACAGTTCTCTCCCTTACACTAGATTAATTGTAATACAGCAGACATTACAGTTATCTTCCTTAGATTAGATTAATTGTAATACAGCAGACATTACAGTTATCTCCCTTAGACTAGATTAATTGTAATACAGCTCTTACAGACGATGTAATTTTGGGTAATGCTGTAAATTGAATACATGTATTCAGTTTGCGTACAATCATTGCACATTGCCCTTCTTTTAATTCTGTATTCTTTATGAGATTGATCACTGTTGTCTCCACTTTTACATTTAACAGTAGATTGAGTTTCTCAATAAAATATTTAAATTAAATTAACAGTAGATTCCATGTATCTGACTTTCCAGGAACTTTTAGGTCACCTCAGTCACGCCGGTGCTTTAGATCACCTCAGTCACGCCGGTGCTTTAGGTCACCTCAGTCACGCCAGTGCTTTAAGTCACCTCAGTCACGCCGGTGCTTTAGGTCACCTCAGTCACGCCAGTACTTTAAGTCACCTCAGTCACGCCAGTGCTTTAAGTCACATCAGCCAAGCCAGTGCTTTAGGTCACCTCAGTCGTGCCAGTGCTTTAAGTCACCTCAGTCACTCAGGTACCTTAAGTCACCTCAGTCACGCCAGTGCTTTAAGTCACCTCAGTCACTCAGGTGCTTTAAGTCACCTCAGCCACGCCGGTGCTTTAAGTAACCTCAGTCACTCAGGTGCTTTAAGTCACCTCAGTCACTCAGGTGCTTTAGGATGCCTTAGTCCAGGAATTTTCAGCACTCGGGCGATATTTTGCTATTGGTCTGCATTTGTTATCGTACGTCGTCTGATGAATGTTAACAATTGAATATTTTAACCTCTTCTTAATTACTGACTTTTCAATTCTTTTTTAAATTCGATATGAAGCATCTTTGGGACGAGGGGGACCTAAAGTCTAAATCCAGTCACCTCTTCGTACCCAATGAGTAGGGCAAATCTACTAAAAATCTACCAATTTTCAAAAATCTTTTTACAGCCTCACATGTGTGAGACAACCTAAATGCATAATCATATAAGCAGAAAGTTCTCAACTAAATGATCATAGATTCTGCAGCCCTGGGTGCTAGACTGCTTGTGATACCCTATTACTCAAGTGACTGATGATATGAGAGCTTCTCGTTATTCCCTTGCAATTCAATGTATATAGTAACTGGCTAGTTCATGTATGGGTGAAATGGTCAAGGTCAATATGGGATTTCATCATAAAAAGGTTACAGGCACTCTACAGGCTACATTCTGTGTTCCATTGTTTTCATACTTCCTATTGACTACTGGACTTCATAGAAAAACCATTACCAGGGGATAAGTCCTCCTTTATGGAGTTCTTGTTAGCCGAGTTGCGTAGCAAATCTCGGCTTTTAAATTGACGACGGATGGGCGTCCAGTCGGGCGGGCGGCGTCCACAATTAACTTTAATACATTTTGGTGCATCTTTGTGAGACTTACATAACATGATTACATTCAAAAGAGGAATGTTCCTATTTCTTTTGAAGTCAAAAGGTCAAGGCCACTTTGTCACTAAATGCCATAGATTTGACCTTGTCCGTTCTTTAAATTTCATACTACTAGGGGCATCTTTGTGAACATTACATAACATGATCACATCAAAAAGAGGAAGGTTCCTATTTATTTTGAAGTCAAAAGTCAAGGTCACTTTGTCACTAAATGCCATAGATTTAAGCTTGTCCGGTCTCTAACGTTCATACTACTAGGGGCATCTTTGTGAAACTTGCATAACATGATCACATCCAAAATAGGAAGGTTCCTATTTATTTTGAGGTCACTTTGTCACTAAATGTCATAGATTTGAGCTTGTCCGGTCTCTAACTTTCATACTACTTGGTGCGTCTTTGTCAGACTTGCATATTTTGATCACATCCAAAAGAGGAAGGTTCCTATTTATTTTGAGGTCAAAAGGTCAAAGGTCAAGTTCTCTTTTTCACTATATACTGTAGATTTGAGCTTGCCTCTAACTTTTATACGTGTGCTTGCTGGTGCATGTTTATCAGACTTCAAATCCTGATGACATTCAAGATTCTTGTTGCTTTTGAAATCCAAATGTCAAGGTCATTATCAGACTAAATACCTATTGCGACCATTCAAAGCTTCATACTTATAAACTATATTAAATACGTGCATGTTTTCACTTCATACTTTTCCAAACTGCACCTCGGCCATACGCATCTTTGATGCGTTTTAGTGATTTTAGTGATTTTTAAATTATGTTTTGAAATGGATAGCAAACTGGCTTGACAACATCTACTGAGGATGTTTAACATGGAGACAATTTTACTTGCCTGTCTGATTTCTGGTGATTCCAATACTACTTTGGTTTTTCAGCTACACCCTGCTACAGGAGCGAAACCTGTCTCTTAAAAGCAGAAAGAGGTTCTCTTAGAATCTGATCCATTTCTGGAGATGACCCTTAGTATGGAGCTGGTGAAATTCTTTCTTTTTGACTCATTTTAAGCTTTTAGTCTGTTGTACATCGTCTGTCCATCTGTCTCCCCATCTGTGAACTTTTTACATTTTCGACTTCTTCTCCAGAGACACTGAGCAAATTTCAACCAAACTTGGCAGAAAGCATCCCTAGCTGAAAGGCTTTCAAGTTTGTTCAAATGAATGACCGTTTCACCTTCAAAGGGGAGAGCATCACAAATATACAAAAATGGGTAAGGTCATTTAAAAATCTTCCTCTCAAGAACCACTAGGCCAGAAGAGCTGAAATTTACATGAAAGCAGCCTGACACCGTGCAGATTCAAGTTTGTGAAAATCATGATCCGGGAGGTAGGATGGGGTCACAATAAAGAATCAAATTTTACATACAAACATTTAGGAAAAATCCCTTATTATCTTTTCAGCAACCACTGGGCCAGGAAAGTACAAATTTACCTGAAATCTGCCTCCCATAGTGCAGATTCAAGTTTGTTAAAATGATGACATTAGGGTTAGAATATGGCCACAATACGGGATCAAAAGATACCTCCCTGCGCAAAGGCCTTAAGCGCCGATCATAGGACTAAATTTTGCAGCCCTTCACCGGCAATGGTAACATCTCCATATGAGTGAAAGATTCTCGACAGGGACGTTAAGCAATATTCAATCAATCAATCACTTTTTCATTACACGTCTGCAATATGCCTTATTCTGTGATTTGTATTATTATAGGAATTATAATATTGATCACTGTTGGTTATGTTCACCTTTTTATTAACACGATATAAATTTTGACGGGTATGGGGTAGGTGTGTTACAGCTTTGGGAGCACCACTACTTAACACCGATTGAAAATGTATTTCAAACACGTTTATACGGATGTATGGATAAACAATGGGTGAATTACGTTTTAACGTGAAGGAAAAGTTTAAGTTATGCATCTCTGAAGAGTTAATGGTACGACACAGGTGATATATTTGTGTTTTGATGGTCTCCATCACATGCCTTTTAGGATGTTGCAATCCTTATGATGATCATCATCAATCCCGCGACGGGTGACGTCATTGGTGAGGCAAGAGGGATGAAGCAGCAGAGACCCTTCTCCACTCGGTTCTGTCATGGGCCGTTGTGATGAGTACTGGCATGGATAGTGTGGTCCACTCCTTCACATTATCTATCCAACTTTTCCTTTATCGGCCGCGGCAGCTTCCACCCTCTACGGTGCCCTTTAGTATGGTCTTTGCGAGGCTGCCGTGACGTACGACGTGACCAAACCAGGCAATCTTGCTTCTCTTGACCATCTGTAGGAGGGTTTCTTGGGAGTCCACCAGGCTGGTGACCTCGTCTCCGCGGTTGAGTTAAGGCTTTCCCCATAAAATTTTTAATACCAGTGCTGTACATAAATATACTTTACCGCACTGGCACATTGCACGACGTCACAATGAAAATTACGTCATGACGAAGGTCATGACGTACATATCTACAGTCCTTTTGTGGTTGGAAATGTCAAAATATTGTTTCGTTATTTACCACCGCTGTCAAATGGTAAACTGCAATCGCGTAAAAGTTTCTGTAAAATGGGTTATATTAATTCTCTTTGATATTGAAAAAGTTTCAATTTCTTCTTTATCTAGCATACATGCTAAAGTAATATCCATATTATAT
The DNA here is from genome assembly GCF_947568905.1 of Ostrea edulis. NCBI lineage: Eukaryota > Metazoa > Mollusca > Bivalvia > Ostreida > Ostreidae > Ostrea > Ostrea edulis. The sequence goes on from NC_079171.1 coordinate 64,271,306, forward strand.
TGTGATATTGATATCGCCCCTAATCTACACGTATAGTTACTTTCACAATGGACTCATTTGCATAAACAGGGTTTCCGTACATAAAAAATTCATCATTGGCACGACACCCCGTGGTTTTCAAGTGAAAGATGTTTGATTTATGTGACATGTGAACTTCAGTGCCAAAGGAAAGTTAGGGGATCAAGTTCTGGTTTCAACAGAAAATATGTTTTTCAGGCTAGATTCAACTTCGTATGTGCAAAAATCGCTGCATCTTGCATATTCAATGCAAAAATTAGACATGTTGCAAGTCACAATAAACTTGCTCTCAGCACTTTTCAAATTAAGAAATTAATATGCTTTGAAGTTATTTTAACTTCAACTTGCATTGATATCTGGATATCGTGCCAATTCTACGATTTATACATACACGATACGTTTTTATCTTGATATTTGATCACGTGATAGAGAGTTGATGTTGAGGTTGTCGGTCTGGTAAAAAATGTATAAGAGGTCAATATGCACTTAATGATATATACATATTGTTTTTGTATAAAAGGGTTGCGTTTACAGAATTTGTCACAAATTGATCTGTTTCTTAATGCTTTTTCCCCGATATATTTCTATGGCCCTACTTAACACAACTGCGTCTGACGAACTCATTGGTTTTGTGCTCACAATAGTGGATGCCGAGCAGTTTCCGTAGGCACTTGTTTTCAAAAGCCTGGACTTTCCTTTCGGTCTCAGCCATCATTGTCCATGTCTCCATTCGTACAGAAGGATGGAGATCACGAGAGACCTGTATAACCTGTACTTTGTGTGGAGGCTATATCATGAACTAATGGCTACACATCAATCCTATGTTGAAGTTGTGTCTCGCTGAGTGTTTATCATCAATGTAGTAAAGTACTTTTTGTTAACCATGGTATGTATATTATCAATGGAGAGCAAGACATTGCAATCAATCAAAAGCAAGGTGCTTTTTTTTTTTTTTACTCTTGCATGAAATCTATTAGTCTGTCATTTCTGTTTTCATTTTGACCAAAGAAAACCCATGCTGTTTTGCACTGACGTTCTTTATTACAGGTTACTACAAAATTCAATTCCTTAATCCTTCGAAGACTCCAGATATCTGGATCCATGGTCTTCAAATCGGGAAACTGCAAAAGAATATTTTCAGAAAATAATCCATTTCCCACCTTTTCTCCTTGATGAAACTTTCATTTCATACGATCATCATATCCATTATCATGGTTTAGTCCATAATAATTTCACCAAGGTGCTATGGACATACTTTGTGTACTCTGAAGACAGAGAATAAGTACACAAAGTTTATCACAGAAGCGAAATTATCTACAATACGACCGATACTAGGCGTAATAATTATTTAATCGTGTTTAATGAATTGTGTAACTCCTTATATTGAAAATTAGTTATAAGAGATGTCTATTTGATTCACAATCGTGCATGCTTTCGCTAAAACACATATGTTGATATATTGTTCAATAACCATACTATCTGGGTCAATAAACATACCATCTGGGTCAATAATCATACTATCTGAAACAGTAACAATACTATCTGGACAATAACCATACTATCTGGGTCAATAATCATATTATCTGGGTCAATAATCATTCTATCTGGGTCAATAATCATACTATCTGGGTCAATAATCATACCATCTTGGCCAATAACCAAACTATCTGGGTCAATAATCATCAATGGTCATACTATGGGTCAATAATCATACTACCTGGGTCAATAACCAAACTATGCGGGTCAATAATCATCAATGATCATACTATCTGGGTCAATAATCATATCATCTAGGTCAATAACAATACTATCTGGGTCGATAATCATACTATTTGAGTCAATCATCATCAATAATTATACTATCTGGGTCAAAAATCATATATAATCATACTATTTGAGTCAATAATCATACTATTTGGGTCAGTAATCATACTATCTGGGTCAGTAATCATACTATTTGGGTCAATAATCACAAAACTTCTGTCAATAGTTGTTAGTATTATAGAAAATCAGGATTTATTTCAGAGAGACTTTTATCTAATTACTATGGTAGTATATGTATTTCTAATCCCTTGTGGTATCTTGGTTTAGAGAGAGAGTTTTATCTAATTAATATGGTGGTATATGTATTTCTAATCCCTTGTGGTATCTTGGTTTCGAGAGAGAGTTTTATCTAATTAATATGGTAGTATATGTATTCCTAATCCCTTGTGGTATCTTGGTTTAGAGAGAGAGTTTTATCAATGTGATTAAAACCAGATCCTGAGATCCGCTCACTTAGATCGCTACACTAGGATCTGATGTAACCCCATATAGGGTCACGTCCGCATGACCTTTTGCTTGGAATATTCATGAGAACTATCAGCCAGTCAGATTGCGCCATACAGACAATGATGGCTATTTAGGCGGTTCCTGGCAATTCGTAAACAAATTGCTATAATCTCTCTCCCGCGAAGTTTATTCCACACTGTAAAATTGTATGTTCTCTCATAACGAATTTTAAACTTTCGCAATAATGTCTAATCTATTCCGTTCATACAAACAACAAAACGTACGATATGAAATATACCCAAATTAAATTGTGAATTTCGATTTATGTATGAATAGGGATGGGTACGATTTGAATAGTTTTCAAGATGGTCTACTTAAATAACGCGAGGAATATAACGCCAGTCGACGTAAACGGTGCATTGTGACGTCGCATCTAGCTGCGATATGTTTTCTTTCAAACCAAACAATCGCAGCCATTTTCCTTGAATTGTGAACTCCATCGGGATTGTTTTAGCGTTTGAGTGAAAGAAAACCTGCAGAGAATAACAGACGTTGTTTAAATCGCATGTTTTGACAGGTGTGCAGTCGTCTGTCAAACGCGCAGCCATTTTAATTACATCTCTAACGTAAATAATGACGCAAAGGTTCATGGGAGAAAAATTATCGTTGGTATAAATCGTCAGAGTCAATTTGATTGGCTTAACGAAAGGTCATGCGGACGTGACCCTATATGGGGTTACGCCAGATCCTAGTGTAGCGATCTAAGTGAGCGGATCTCAGGATCTGGTTTTAATCAGATTGGAGTTTTATCTAATTAATATGGTAGTATATGTATTTCTAATCCCTTGTGATATCTTGGTTTAGAGAGAGAGTTTTATCTAATTAATATGGTAGTATATGTATTTTAATCCCTTGTGGTATCTTGGTTTAGAGAGAGAGTTTTATCTAATTAATATGGTAGTATATGTATTTCTAATCCCTTGTGGGAAATTGGTTTCGAGAGAGAGTTTTATCTAATTAATATGGTAGTATAACCAAGGGTTCACTTAATAAAAGAATATCGGGGCACAGATTTCAAATTAATAATGGTGGTAACCAACTTCTTTACAAGCATTTTAATGCACCGGACCACTCCATCTTGTCCATGAAGGTAAGGATTTTAGAAAAAATTTACCATCACACAAACAATCCTACATTAAGCAACCCTTTTCGTAGACAACGAGAAGATCACTGGATCAGGACCCTAGGCACTGCATTTCCATATGGATGCAATGATAATGTATATGATGTGGGAAATTTGACTAGTCCACAAGGAAATAACGTTAATGTGATGGGACTCTTTCCCAATACCCAAAGACGAAAACGCAGTCACAGACATCGTTCATATAAAAGACCAAGTACAAATGATGTCACGTTTGATTCACTTTTGCCTCACGTCAACAGACAATTGGGTCCACATCATATTCGTACAAAACTTTACTCTATTCCATTGAGGGTTTTACACACGTTATTTGAAGAAGCTATGGCTAGTCTATACTTGGATTTTTCAACACCTGAATATAGACTTAACTCTATGATTATGGATGTTGCCTACCACAGGCTCTATAAACCAGCACGGACCATGGATGATATTCCTTCCAAATCATGCCGTGAGTTCCTTAAGCTCAAATTTACAAACAAAGGAATAGATGCCGTCAACATAAGCAACATTCTTCGTCATAAAAGGGTTCAGTCGTGTATTCCAACTTATTTCAAGTTCAAGTCTACACCCTGTATTTCCTACAGCTATACTTCTACTATAGCATCCAAACTTTTTAATTATAAACAAACTTTGCAGTGCTTAGATATAGACCATCTTATACGTAATCCACCAACATGTTCTTGTTCTTCATCTTCTTTCAACTACAGTCCAGCTGGACATGTCATTACTGGTGATGTTGATAGTTGAAAATGAGGACCTCAAATCACTTATTCTTAAAGTCCTAAATACAGAGAACCTCGGTCTTTTAATTGGCAACAGAACTTCATCTCTATTATGAGTTCTGTCGAAGATTATGCCAGACGATGGGCTAAATATGAAAAAGAAGAACTTGATACATTGTCAGAATGGGTTAAAAGCATAAGAATGATATTAAAATCCCGCATTAGACACATGAAAACAAAAGTACGTACCATCTATCCTTCTGTGTTTAGTAAACCAGAAGTGATAAAAGAATTAGATAGGTTACATGAGGAATATGTTTTGGTTCCAGCTGACAAAGCTAGTAACAACATTGTCTTTGTTTGTAAGGCTCATTATTACAACTGTATTTTAAACGAACTTGGCATTAATTCCACTTTTGGTAATCATACTTATACTCCAACTGCCCTTTCAAAAGACGAAATTCTTCAAAACCATGCTTCAGTTGTAGACACATTTAATATTCCAGTCAATGGGTCGAATGAATATGAGTTACCGTACCTATACTGGATTCCTAAACTACATAAAAACCCTTACAAACAAAGATACATTGCTGGATCCAGTAAGTGCTCTACCAAGCCCCTATCTTTGCTCCTCACGAAAATGTTAACAGCTGTGAAGGAGAAACTGCAAACTTACTGTGCGACTACATATGCCAGAAGTGGTGTTAATCAAATGTGGATTCTAAAAAATTCTAAAGAACTTTTAGTAAACTTGAAATCACAGAATTTTCCCCAAATCAATAGCATTAAAACCTATGACTTTTCAACACTATACACGACCATTCCTCACGATAAATTAAAGACTAGACTTTTTGACATCATAGACAGTTGCTTCTTCAACAAAAACGGACAACGGAAATATTCATATCTAGTGATCAGTCATTCAAAAACTTACTTTGTTAAACACCACTCTGATTCCACGCACAAGTACTCTGAAATTGAAATAAAAAATATGCTAGAGTTCCTCATTCACAATATCTTCGTGGTCTTTGGTGATCAGGTCTTCCAACAGTCTGTTGGAATTCCCATGGGCACGAATTGTGCTCCTTTTTTAGCTGACCAGTTTTTATATTCATATGAAGCAGAATTTATTCAAAAACTTCTACGTGAGAAGAAAAAATCTCTCGCTGTGACCTTCAATTCGACTTTTAGATATATCGATGACGTTTTGTCTATTAACAATGATAGCTTTCATTCATATGTCGATTTGATATATCCCTGTGAGCTGGAAATAAAGGACACCACAGAGTCGTCCACTTCTGCTTCATACTTAGATATTTTATTGAAAGTAGACATTAACGGCAAACTAACAACTCAACTGTATGACAAACGGGATGATTTCAGCTTCTCCATCGTCAACTTCCCACATTTATGTAGCAATATTCCATTATCACCTGCATATGGTGTTTATATATCTCAACTGATTCGATATGCAAGAGCTTGTTCTGGGTATAGTCAGTCTTTAAATCGAGGTAAGCTACTGACAAACAAGTTGATGGTACAGGGATTTCAACAGTCTCGATTGAAGTCAGCATTTCGCAAATTCTATGGTCGTTATAACGATCTAATTCGTCAATACAACCTCGCATTGGGTCAAATGCTGTCTGACGTGTTTCATACCGATTGTTAAGCCGTTCTTGGCACACTGATTTTGACTGCGGATAACTCCGTTTACCTGATCAGGATATGGGGCTCACGGCGGGTGTGACCGGTCAACAGGGGATGCTTACTCCTCCTAGGCACCTGATCCCACCTTTGGTGTGTCCAGGGGTCCGTGTTTGCCCAACTATCTATTTTGTATTGCTTGTAGGAGTTATGAGATTGATCACTGTTCGTTATCTTCACCTTGCATGTATTTCTAATCCCTTGTGGTAACTTGGTTTCGAGAGAGTGTTTTATCTAATGAATATGGTAGTATATGTATTTCTAATCCCTTGTGGTATTTTGGTTTAGAGAGAGAGTTGTATCTAATTAATATGGTAGTATATGTATTTTTAATCCCTTGTGGTATTTTGGTTTAGAGAGAGAGTTTTATCTAATGAATATGGTAGTATATGTGTTTCTAATCCCTTGTGGTATCTTGGTTTAGAGAGAGAGAGAATTTTATCCAATTAATATGGTAGTATATATATTTCTAATCCCTTGTGGTACCTTGGTTGGCGTGTAAGTGAAATAATTTCGAAGAGACTAAAACAAACAACCAACCGTCACTTAGCGCAAAGTCCATTTTCACACGTGTATCCCTCCGCACACTGGCTACAGGCCGACCCAATCATATAAGGCTGTGCGTCCATGTAGCTTCCTCTGAAAATTGACTAATCAAAGTAATCCCTCCGCACACTGGCTACAGGCCAACCCAATGTAGCTTCCTCTAAAAATAAGCCAATCAAAATAATGAGCAGATCTGAACATAATATATTCATATTGTTAAAGTATTTTTACAGCTTTTTGCAAGCACTATGGAAACAAGGAAATAAAAGACCCTTCAACACCAAACAATGAATGTTGGACCAACTACGATAGGAATGAAGTATTGACCCCTCCTACTAATCTGCATTCCCTCTCTACAAAAATGATGTCTGGACCACCCCACCTTCCACACACAGACATGAAGTGTAGATCCCTCTATAGCAACGAAGTCTAACGAATAACGGATTATTTTCTTCTTGTTTATGATACATAACTCTAACATTTAGTTCTTCTAAAACTATTGTAAAACTTGTAGCATCAGCTTAGTAACTTTTATCGATTAAAAAAAAAATAATCATACTCTGAATATGATGCCACGTTTCAGATCAGTTGAGAAACATAAAGACCATATGGTTAGTGATAATGGATTATTGCTCCATAAATAAGCTGAAGTCATCCCATCCCGTGTGTCATAACTTGAGTTGTTAATTTCCGTTTATATCTATAATCAATAAATATGGAAACATGTCGCAGATTTTTTCCTACCGATTGTTAGGCCATTCTTGGCATACTGAATTTGACTACGGATAACTCCGTTTACCTGATTAATACATAGGACTCATGGCGGGTGTGACCGGTCCACAGGGGATGCTTAACCCTCCTAGGCACCCGAACCCACCTCTGGTATATCCAGGGGTCCGTGTTTGCCCAACTCTCTTATTTGTATTGCTTGTAGGGGTTATGAGATTGATCACTGTTCGTTATCTTCACCTTTCATCTATATCCGCTTTTAATTTGATCTTGCAAAGGTGAAGATAAAAAACAGATATCAATCTCAATTCCTAGAAATGACACAAAATCATGAGAAGGATGGCCACGTTCGTATTTGTATCTATCATCTTTATATCAGTTTTACAGCTGATACACGTGTTCAAAATATGTAGCTTCATAAAGGTAGACAAGTACAAAAAAACAAATATCTCCTCTACCCTCTAGGAATAAATTCTTCAATTATTTTTCTATTTATGGTCAAGATTATGGAAATAAACGTGGTGAGTTTTATTTGTAATTCTGATCTGTGATTTTTGCCATCATTCATAATTGATTTTGCAAAGACATGATCTATTACTATATTTTATGCTGTCTTCGCAAAATGAGAATCATTTATAACCTTCAACCTGCCTATTGGTTTTAAAAGAATGAAATAACGTGAAAGTTAGAACGTACGGTGCATAGTCACAGACAACATATGTCACTCCAGAGCAACTGCTTTCTCCACAGTCAAGTTTTACGGCATCAGCCCAGACAAGCTACAGAAAGAATATAAAATCATCATAAAATCACGTTGTCTTCGTGCAATTTTATGGTTTATTTTCCGTGGTGGAATTTTCCCAATTTCTTTTGGTGGTGTATATTTCATGACTAATGTTATGACAGTTTCATTGGGTAAATGTTGTGGTTAATTTTATTCTTGAAGTTGATTTTGTTGATGATGACCATTCATGTGGAACACGAAGGGAGAAAATGCAAAGGACTCGACTGGGATTCGAACCCGGACACCTTGACTATCTATTCAAGTGTTCAACCAACGGACCTCTCTGTCCACCGGCGATCATAGCTACACGTGGTATAAATTTCACTGTTTATTGTTTATATTGTACATTTCACGAATTATTTTCGTGGTGTAAATTTTGTAGTGTAAATTGCATTGATCTATGTTTGTGGAGTAAATTTCTGAACATATTTCCGTGGTGAAAATTTCAAGGTTCATTTTCGTGGTGTAAATTCAGTGAAAACTTTGTGATGGGGATTTCCTTTCCTAAATTTCATGATTTATTTTAATGGTGAAAATTGCAAGGCTTATTTTCGTGATATAAATTTCGCGGTCTATTTTCGTGAGTTATATATCACGGTTTATTTACGTGATGAGAATTTTCGCGGTCTGTTTTCGTGGTGTATGTATCACGTTTTTATTTCGTAATATAAATTCCGTGGTTTATTTTCGTAATGTAAATTTTGCGGTTTATTTTTGTGATGTAATGTTCGCCGTCTATCTTCGTGATGTATAAATCACGATTTATTTCCGTGGTGTTAATTCTACGGTTGGTAGAACTTCTATTCTATTGTTTTTCAGCTTCTCCTTTTTACTGCAGATTTAGATCTATGGGGTAATATTGATCTACAAAATTCATTATTTAAGAAAAGAAGATATGGTGACATCTTTCTACAGAACCTACATACATAATCAGCTAGTTGCATTTCAATTATATTGATGATTTGATTTTATTTCTAGAAGAATTCGACTATGTAGATTAAGGTCAATGAATTGCACCTGTTTATAGTCGAAACACGACAATTCGGAACAGCCGAATGTTTCCGAGTTGTAATGCGATGATCCAAAGGCCCATCGTCCAACGATGTCTGACGGAGAGAGGGTTACAGCTCCCCAATCTGGAAAAGAAAAATAGATTTAATAGTATTCATAAACTGAGAGGTAGCTAGGGGGCTTTTCTTACGTATTCCATCCGCAGTCAAAATCAGTGTGCCAAGAACAGCCTAGCAATCCATATCAAACACGTCAGACAGCTTTTGAACCCATGGTAGGTTGTATTGGCAAACTAGATCGCTGTAGCGACATTAGAATTTGCAAAATGCTGACCCCAAACGACACCACGGAAACCCCCGCAACACCACCCCACCCACTAGTAGCCTGTCCCGACTCAAAAACCAACAACAAAACAATCCCCAACGCACCGAACCAAGCGAGAGACACAAACACCATATGTCGGCGACAATGGAATATTGCTATACAAACACGGGAAGCGGACGACGGAGAAGCCGAATAAAGCCATAAAGCCATAAAGTTGAGTCGCCACTTTGCCGTTGAATGTTGTATTTGCTAGATGTGACTGAGTATGTATAGTAATTATTACAGAAAGCTAAATTTATTTGATAAATCTCACTTGTGTTCTTACAATATAAAATGTTTTCTCCAACAAAATCGTAGCTGGATTGGGTGGAACGTTGACTGTTGTGCTGGCTAACACATTGGGATGCCCAGGACTGGGCGATGGTGGCCAACTCATCATCCCATACCTGCAATATATATATCATAAATAATATAATATTTATACACAATGGCATGATACCGCTCAGTTCCTCGTCCCCACACATGTGACACATAATATGCATTTTTTACAGGGAATTTTTTATCAAAGCGACTGGTCCCATACTCGTAACATTAAGAAAACGAACAATGATCAATCTCATGATTCCTGTAAGGAATACAAAATTAAGAGTTGAATAAAGACGGGCCTTAGATATACAAGAGATTGGATCAGGTGCCTCGGAGGAATAAGCATTCACCCGCGGTGAGCCCTATATCTTCATAAGATAAACAGAATCATCCTTAGTCAAAACCAGTGGGCAAAGAACATCCTAAACAATTGGTGTGAAGCACTCAGATAGCATTTGGCCCAATAACTGGTTGTATTGGCAAACTAGATCTGTATAACTACATGTACCATAGGATCTGTGGAATGTTGGTTTTAAACGATATTGTTGAAACCAACTTGTTTGTCGATTTTAAAATTGATCATACACAGAAGAAGCTCTTGTGTATGAATCTCTTGAGAGATGTAAACATCATATGCGAGTGATAATGATATATCCATAAATATGGGAAGATGTTGATGGAGAAGCTGAAGTCACCCCGTTTTCATAAATTTTAGTTGACAATTTGCTGTTAAAAGGTAGATAATTCGATATATAGTCTGTTGAGAAAGCTTTTAACGAAAACTCTAGAACATGGATATAAAATGTAAGAAACTGATATGGTTCCTTGTCTACAAGTTTAATCACCAGTTTTCCTTGTTTAGATGTTTAATCCTCATTTCTTACTGAAAGGTACGATTCTAGCAGCATTTTTTATAATTATTATAAACTTGGTGTTTTACCGTTATTAGTGAAAGTTAGATCGATATTTAAACTCTGGGATAATATCAGGCATTTTTAACTTCTATTAATGTACATACGTGATCTTATTATGATAATCATTAATATTTATTTGTCAAGTTGTCATGATACAAAATGTTTTGATCTAAAAACCAAATATTTTTAAAAGGTTAGTACATTTCTCCCTTTTGTGTATGCCAATTGCAATTTAGATGTATAACTAGGGTATAAACTGTTTATAGCATACCCACGTAGAAGCTTGCTTCGATTTAGAAATTGATCATACGCAGAACATGCTCTGATGTATCGAAATCCATAAAAACCACATGCAGGTGATAATGGAATATTGTTAAATGAATACGGGAAGTTGACAATGGAGAAGTTGAAGTCATCCCGTTTGCCATGAAGTTGAATTGTTAGTTTGCCGTTAAGAGATAAATAATGTGTTACATAGATAAATAGAGCGATAGTTAAATTAGGTAGATGGAAAGATAGATATAGGTGGATAAATGAATAGATTAAAAGATGTATAGATAAATAAATAGAGAGAAAGATAAAATGTGGTATGTAATGTACAAAATAAATAACAACTTACAAGTTTTTTCATGTTTGCAGCACCTGGACTCAAGTTCCTCCGTTGTTCGTTGTGCGCCTGAATCAAATCATTATTATTGGTGGGTTTGTTGGGTTTTTTTTGCAATTTGAGACTGAAGGATGCTGCCTTTCTTACGAAACGTCGGGACATGACAAAATAGGTTTTCCTTGCTTAAAACCCTGAATATGGTAATATTGATACGTTAATTATATGTCGTTTAATCAAGAATCTTTCACTCATATGGAGATTGATAAAAATGTTTAACGTAACAATTGGAGTAAAGAGTAAGCATAAACTTACATTGATATATATTATTGATTACCCACGTCCATTTCCACGTAGAAGATAATCAAATGATATTACATTTACATGAAGGAAACGTAAGATATTCCAGTGTTTTACTAACGTAGTGACCTCCCAATGCATTATAATGAATATAAGCACTAACATTACACTATGACGTCACTTCATTTATACCTTCGTCTTCAGGAAGGTATACGGAAATTGCACCAAGCAAGGCGTCTTAAGGAACCAAAACTCATCGCACTCGTTATAGGAAATAATATGCTCTTTTAAAAACGTTTAACAAAAAATAACCAACATGACAATTAGTGTAAAGGAATAGGCCCACGAAGGGTCAAAATCGACCATGTGAAATGGCCAAAATTAAAGTGAAGCTACGACAAATTATTTTCTCCATAAAAGATAGTCTATGTATGATATATCAAGCTGGCGATAGTTTTAGTTTTGGGTGTATGTAAAACTTATACGGTGCCAATTATGATGCACCAGATGCGCATTTCGACAAATAATGTCCCTTCCGTGTCTAACATCTACTGCCCCAAACATGAAATACAAGATTCCGATACAAAATAGAAATGCTCAAATGCAATATAAAGCAGTCATGGACAAAGAGCATTATGACATCAATTGTAAAAATTAAATTAAATTTTGATAATATTTCACTGGTCCTTGCCTGTTTAATATTCAAAAACAGATGTTTGTTACATATCAGGTAACAGCCAATTTTCATCATACTCTTCATATTGCATCAGGGGTATGTTGGTAATATCATACAAAGCAAAACAAAACACTCCATATTTTAATATCTGGAGTGATAAAATTATTACGTGTATGTCCGAGATTGAAATATTTTGAAAATGGAAACATGGTTTCCACTGAGTTTAATTAATGTAATTAGTTGAATGAACCCTGTCGTGAATGTAAACAAACGACAAAATTTGTCACCATCATAAATATGACAAGCAGCATATCGACGTAGGAGTCTATTCAAAAGAAGAATGAAATGATGACGTCAATAAGCTTTTAACTCGCCCTGGTCAGCTCAGTATATTTCGTTTTGCTACAACTCCATCATTATTGCTGCCACAGGCTTTCCGATATGGCTCTGGTTGAACCCTGTTGACGTCACAGTCACAAAAGTGCGGTAAATTATGAGGCTGATATTTATAACCTTTTGACGACATTCACAGTAAAAAAAAAAAATACGCGATCATACTATGAAAGATGAAGATACCGAACAGTCATCAGTTTCATAACTTTTATAAGCAATACAAAATTGAAATGCTTTTTACAAAAAAATGAATTTTTCAGAAAATATTTGCATGAAAGGTGAAGATAACGAACAGTGATCAATCTCAAAATTCCTACAAGCAATACAAAATAGAGAGTTGGACAACACGGATCCCTGGATATACCAGACGTGGGGTCAGGTGCCTAGGAGGAGTAAGCATCCCCTGTCGACCGGTCACACCCGCTGTGAACCCTATATCTTGATCAAGTTAACAGAGTTATCCGTAGTCAAAATCGGTGTGCCAAGAAAGGCCCTAGCAATCGGTATGAAATACGTCAGACAGCATTTGACCCAATCATGGTTGTATTGGCAAACTAGATAGTTATAACGATATAATTTGCGAAATGCTTACCTTAAACCAGACTGCTGGAACCCCTGTACCATCAACTTGTTTGCCAGTAGCCTGCTTCGATTTAAAAACATACCATACGCAGAACAAGCTCTTGCGCATTGAATCAATTGAAAGATATAAACACCATATGCAGTTGATAATGGAATGTTGCTACATAAATATGGGAAGTTGACGACGGAGAAGATGAAATAATTATGTTTGTCATACAGTTCAGTTGTTAGTTTGCCGTTAATATCTACTTTCAATAAAATATCCAAGTATGGGTCAGAAGTGGACGACTCTGTGGTGTCTTTCATCTCATTAACTCACTATCTCATCTGTGGACGTAGTCGTCGAAATAACTTTGATTGATTTCAATAGATTATCAAGACTTAAATTATCGCTTTCTTTTTAACTTGTTCAAATAAATATTCAGAAACAGTTACTATATAAATCAATGAGAGAGAGAGAGAGAGAGAGAGAGAGAGAGAGAGAGAGAGAGAGAGAGAGAGAGAGAGAGATTCAAACGATTTCATCAAGATAAATGCGATTTCTCTTTAGAATCAGATAAGAATACGTCCATTTGTATTCATTTAAAACATATTTGATGCAGGCCTATTCCTTGTCGCTGAACACGATGTAGGGTTTAAAAGTTTACGTTTTCATGTTTTGACGTTTAGATTTATATGTGAGGCGACATTGATAATAAATAGCATCTAGAAATTTCTACAAAGCTATAAAAAGAAGTTTCAATATATAACTGGTGTATATTTATGACGATGGGTATAGACATGTTAGGGGGATTTGATTTATTTAGTCAACATCCCAGGTCGAAACAAACCATCATCTAAACTTTAGGAGTTTTACAACTCACCCATCCCAATAAACGAACAAAAAAGCAGTCAGCATTATCTATTCTAGGACACATTAGTGTTTGTTCCCAGGTTGCATTTGTAATGTTTAAACTGAAGTAAAATTTGACATTACCGACCTTAGCATCATTTATGACAATTATTTTCAATTCCTTGCAATGTTTCCATCTTCATAAAAAAAAACAGAAATCATTAAGGAGCTCTCTTCTTATTTTTGACAAAATTGCATTTTGACACACTGACATTTGACCCACTCTTATCCCATATTTACAAAAATATTGTGGAAAGATTCATTCCGATATTTAGATTATGATGTTTTAAAATTACATTCCACCAATTTTGATAATTTCTGTGATAGGGTCATTCGTTACCCTTTGTGGGCCTACTTCTTTGGATGTATTATCAACTTTTGTTCAAAATTACAAAACTGTTCATTTAGAAACTTCATGGATACATTTCGATATCTTTCAGCAGAAAATGTTTCAATTTTGATGCACCAGATGCGTATTTCGACAAATAATGTCTCTTCAGTAATGCTCAACCGAAATGTTTGAAATCCGAAATAACAATGAAGTTTTAGAGTTATTATAGCCAAAAACAGCGTGCCAAAAAAAGTGGAGTCAAATTCGTCTAAGGATAAGAGCTATGCATGAGGGAGATAATCCTTAATTTTGAAATGAATTTCAAAATTTTATAACAGCAATTAAATATACATTCGTACTTTCAAGCTAGTAACGAAGTACATAGCTACTGGGCTGTAGAGACCCTCGGGGACTAACAGTCCACCAGCAGAGCCCTCGACCCAGGGGTCATAATGTAAAACTTATACGGTACCAATTTTGATGCACCAGATGCGCATTTCGACAAATAATGTCTCTTCAGTGATGCTCAACCGAAATGTTTGAAATCCGAAATAACAATGAAGTTTTAGAGCTATTATAGGGAAAAACAATGTGCCAAAAAAAGTGGAGTCAAATTCGTCCAAGGATAAGAGCTATGCATGAGGGAATCGAATACGATAAATTGGGCTAACATATATGCATGGATTTACATTTAGGCATTGTAGTGATTGTTTGTTAGACGTAGATCTTAAAAAAAAACTCCAAGAGTTTGTACACAGGAACATTAAACACTGTACTCATCAACATGTGTGTATTACCGGTACACTTTTTGGGTAAATGCTCATATTCATATTGCAAAGTAAACACACCCGTTTGTCTGAATGAGACATAATACACATTACTATTGTTTGAATTTTATGAAACAGTTCTTTATATGAAAACGCAAATAACCTTAGCAAAAAAGCACAAGATTCGCAGCTTGTGTAGGGGTTCTAATATGAAAAAAAACGTAACAGAAGTGACTTGCAATAAATATATAATATTTACAACATGTAAATGGAGAAGCTCAATGAGAATCCCAAGCTAGGCACTTAAACGTTCCAAAAGTAATTTTCAAACGATAATGTTGAAACCACTGTTAGAAATAAAGAAGAGGCATCTCGCCAAAAAACGAAATACATTTTTATAGGAAAAGATCGTTCAACGAAAACAAAATGTGGGGACAGGGAACAACGACAGTAAAACCACACACCCTCCCCTTCTTCATCCTATGTACGTTCGGAAATACATGTAGCATATACCTGTCATTGTCAATTGTTTGTTTGAAGTACAAATTGAAAACACGATTACTTTTCATTGTGTGTAGCGTGCTGTGGACCGCAAACCATTTTACATTCATGCTTGACACAATGGCAATATTTATCTAACACTTGTTCTAACCATATGTATTTCAGTAAACAGCCCTTGTAAACTTTCAGGCAGTGTTTTGAAGACTTGAAACCTGGCCATTGTCTTCCGTAAACGCAGACCTATAATTTCGTACCTTTTGTTTTTTCCCTCCCCCAAGATCATTATGTTCATTCTCATTTTTGAAACTAAATAACGAAATCCAATTTGATTGTGTTGACGATGATTCTGAAGAATAACTTGGTCGTTTAGAAATAGTAAGCTAAGCCTAGGTTACACCGTTGCATCCTCTAAATTCCTGCATGACCTACTTACATATATGATCGGGGGAGTTGTAATCAGTTACGTAATATCGTCCCTCTGAGACACCGATCTCTGTCCTTCGCTGTCAAAACATAATCGTTCACGATCGACGCGGATCAATTAATTGTTTACTGTGTTGCACTCATTTTTGCTGTGTCGGACAAAATTCTTACTGAGTCGGAACAGCAGTCAAAACAAATGGAAAATCCTCATGACTCGTGTATAGCTTAATGACGTCGCTTCTAATTATATATTGCAACATGCACAAGTATTGATTTTCTTGACCTCTAAGCACTATGCGAAGGTAACAATGCAAAGGCACCCTAGCCAAAACGGTTTCATGTACAGATTCTTATTCATTTTTAGATTTTGAATTACTTGATAATCATTCTAATTATTACAGACGCAGACTCAAACGGGAATTTTAACTGAAGAATGACCTGCTTCTGTGTCCCACTTTTCCCCAGAATGAGGACAAAAAATGTCACCTTTTTATAAATATTTTTTCCACTGTCCAACGAACTGTATTTCCGAAAAAATGCCCCTGCGGATATGAATGTTATCCCCATACTAGATCGGTTGCAGAATTACGACTACTTTAAACACGACTTGTTTACTATAGCGATGCATAAATTTGCCTGTAGGTGGGATAAACCGGAAACGTGATGACGAAAGCAAAATCCAACTGGCGACAATAAAGCACAGCTACGCTTAGCGCTTTAAAATGAAATTAATGCCAAATAGAGTCTTACATACAAAAGTATGCTTTTTGTAATATAGTCAGGTTATAAGCAGTGCATATCAGAACTAAACAAGGAGAGAGGGGTAACCACAAAGGAGGATGTAATTTGTAAACGATTTGTTAATATCAGGAAGTTTTCTATATTCAGCAAACATTTGCATATTAAACATAGCTGATTCAGTATTTACAAGTATATTCTTTATATTGATATTTAGAGCTATCAATAAGGCAAAAGTTAACGGGGAAGCTACATCACTAGAACTACAGCACAAAGTCGTCAACGATGTGTATGTTCAGTTTACAGAACATTCTCATTTATTGTTGAAAGAAGTCCACAGGAACAATTACTAAATCAAGACATTGGGCATATGTTTAGACCCCTCCAAAGTCCCCCCCCTTTCTCGAACAACACTCTGATATAAATTTCCCTTTAATAGGCTTACATTAGATAAACAAAATATGTATATACATACTGTATTTGAAATGTTGCAATGTTAAAGATATTAATCAATGCAACCACACAAAAAGCATATTTGGTTCCAGCGTCCAGGACTCGCCCCTCCTCCTTTCGGCACATTTAAAATGAGTTTGCAATAATCATAATTTTCTCAAGATTTCTTCACCTTTGAAATAATGACGTGCATTTTTTCGTAAGTTTTGTATGTTCAAATTAATTGTAGAGTGCATACATGTAGATTAATAATAATCTTTCAGATATCTAATATAATTACAAATAAATGTACATCTGTATGTGTCCAAACAAGTATTGGTTGTTTCTCCTTTCATTTCAGGTGCAGTGTAAATTGAATAATAACTATGTACTCGGAAACATAAATGAAAGGTGAAGATAACGAACATTGATCAATCTCATAACTCCTATAAGCAATACAAAGTAGATAGTTGGGCAAACACGGACCCCTGGACACACCATGGAGGAGTAAGCATCCCCTGTCGATCGGTCACATCCGCCGTGAGCCCTATATCCTGATAAGGTAAACGGAGTTATCCGTAGTCAAAATTAGTGTGCCAAGAACGGCCTAAAAATCGGTATGAAACACGTCTGACAGCCTTTGACCCAATGATAGGTTGTATTGACGAACTAGATCGTTATAACGACCATAGAATTTGCGAAATGTTGACTTTAAACGAGACTGTTGAAACCCCTGTACCATCAACTTGTTTGTCAGTAGCTTGCCATGCTGATTCCTTCCGACATGAATTTCTTTCCGGAGAGATACTTCGAAATCGCATGTATGACCAAAAGCTGGTTATTGGTTATTGAATATACATGTTAAAGGGAAAGGCAACCCTAACCACATAGTTGCTTTTATGAATAAAGTATTGCTTACTGATATCGTATTTAACAGTCTTTAACAACAAAAATCCTAGCTTAACAATTAAATCAATATTAATCTATCATGTATTTTAAATTACCCACCGCTAAGAGAGTGACCATTGAAGTTTAATTTATGACGTTACACCGTCTATTCCGGTTTATTTCATCAGCAGCACTGTAAAAATGACAAGTCTCGAACAGTTAAGTTTGGAGCCGTATATATTTGAGCCCGTTCTTTCGCAAGAAGAAATTGAGAAAAGAAGACGTTCAGTCGAGTCGCAAACAAGGCAGACGGTAAACGATCTTCATACAAATGTCTTGAACTTCAACTTTTCATTACGCAAATGATGGATCCACAGTTTACGTAATATTTTCTTTTCAAATGACTTGGTTTAGTCGGGAATTTCGAGAAGAACAACAACCTTTTTCACATCTCCCCTTCACATTAGTGTAATTAACTGCTTGCCAGGAAGGCATCAACCTATTTATTCGTAAGATCTACCACATGCACATCTTTGATGATCTCACAGGTACTTGGGTTCAGGACCCCCCCCCCCCTTCCGAATAAGCTACATGAGTTGATTTAATTAATTTTTTGGTTGAAAATATGTCTAATGCATGTCAACAACGTATTGCATACCCATAAAGTCCTAAATACATGTAATTCAAAATAAACCCTTTAAAACATACCCTCACTGGTTATTATAAGTTCTGTTATAATAACCAGTGAGGATAATTTTTTAAAAGGGGCTTATTTTGAATTATGTTAGACTTTATGGGTATGCAAGATGTTGTTGACATGCATTAGAAATATTTTCAAGAAAAAAATAATTAAATCAACTTATGTAGCTTATTCGGAATGGGAGGGGGGTCCTGAACCCAAGCACCTGTTGATGATCTTAGAATCTCATCAAAACCAGAACAGACGGCGTGACGTCAAAATTATTGATTTTTGTGGTCTTGAATACAAAAGAGTTGCACATCATGGCAGCTTCTATAGATCGCGGGAATTTCAATTTTTGACGTTTTCAAATTAGTACTGAAGCTTATCTAGACCATATATCAACAGAATTGTATGACAAATCTTTATCATATGATTAATCCAATCATTTATCATGTAAAAATCTTTTGGGTTGCATTTCCCTTTAAACATATGTTTGATATATGTTAAAAATATATTAATCATATGTTAAACATATGACATTGTGTGATATATGTTATCATGTTAAGTGAACAAAAGCCATTGGAATGCCAAATATCGAAGCAAAAACTGTTGCAGGGATATTCGTTAAAGAAGTAGTGACACGATTCGGAGTACCCACTACTCTTCATTCTGACCAGGGAACTCAGTTTGAAAGTAAGCTTTTCACAGAGATGTGTAAACTCTTGCACATCAAGAAAACACATACAAGCCACTACCATCCCCAATCTGATGGTATGGTAGAGAGGTTCAACAACACTCTTGCTACCATGTTCAGTTCATATGTAAATGACCACCTGGGATGAGCACCTTCCATTTGTCATGATGGCATATAGGTCAGGATGCTCGGAAGAGAAGTAGGAACACCAATTGACCTCATATATGAGATGCCAACTAGCATAAAGAAAAATCAAAAAAATCAATTAAAAGAGTGAATGGGGATTGCTCAGAGAATAGCTAGACAAACTGCTAATGAAGAAATGCTACGACAAAAATCTTTGAGATCATAAGCTTAACTGGCAAAAATTCAAACCTGGTGATGAAGTATATGTGTTCTTCCCAAGATTTAAACCAGGACAATCTCCAAAATTTACAAGTTTTTGGAAAGGACGGTTCAAAGTTTTAAGAAAATTCACAGACGTGAACTATGAAGTTGATTGCGGTCATCGAGGTCGATCTCAGAGCATTCATGTAATTGACAGAATGAGAATAAAGAGAGAGCAAGTGCTACAAAACGAAAACACGGAGACAAGAGCAGAAGTCTCAGTTAAAGATGCATCACTCAGTGATGAAGATATTCTTCGTAAACCTGAAAACGAGTTGGAATATGAATCAGATCATCCCAACAATGTTTCATTACCAAACACTCGTGGCCGAGTTAGGCGTCCTCCTAATGATTCATAAGGCAATGAATAAATAAGTTGTTCAATTAGGTACTCAGTATAATAATATTTTTATTTTTAGGCTCTGCCATGCCCCTTACGAAGACTACTCCTTGAAAACAAACCAAGTGTCCTATGTGTCCCTTTAAGACCATGGATCTGGATGAGCTAAAGAGTCACACAAGTGAATGTGGATTGAGACAAATTGAGAAAAGATTTCATTGTGAAGAATGCAGTTACAGCACAAACAAGAATGCTAATTTGGCGAGGCATAAAAAGAGGCACTCTCAGGAAACTCGATTACAAGATCTAGAGAGTAAAGAGTCGGTGAAATATGCTGTTAGCTCACCTTGTCCCTCAGAAGTTCAAAGTCTCGTCGGCGATGTGTCGGAAGATTCTGATATTGAAGAAATAAGTTCAGAAGAGCCTGAACCAGAAGGTACCAGAGTTGCTGAGAAGAGTCAAAAGGAGTTCGAGAAATCAAGTGATGAGAAGTCCTCTGAATTAGAAGTCGGCAGAACTGTTAGGAAGCCGAGAGAACCGACACCTGTCCAAGTTCCCAAGAGGAAGATTGGAGACGAAAAGTTCCAGTCTACCTTGCAGAAGACTGTAAAGGCAGTGAACCAGTTCCTCCCTAGGCCAAAGCTACCAAGACCATCCCAGATGGTAGATGAAGTATTCAAGCTTGGGAAATCCCAGATCGAGCAAGATCCAGTAGCCTTAACTCCGCAGATACCCACAAGAGTTCATGTTGGTGTCAAAACAACGATGACAAAGAGAAAAGTGGTGTGGACCACTGCAAGATGGAAAGAAGGAGACAGAGACATGGAGAGAGTTGAGATGGTTGAGGAGTGGCTGGACTAGAGACTTAAGAATTTTGAACTTTCTGAGCATTCAATTAACATGATCTAAAAATCATGAATGACATAATTGTAGTTTCTATAGAAAAATGAGCCAATATTGACTTTGTTGTCAAGATAGTCGAGATAGACTTAACTGCAGTGAATATTTAGGAAGCTTATATTCAATCTTATATATAAGCTTATATATAATCTCTCGCTGTGACCTTCAATTCGACTTTTAGATATATCGATGACGTTTTGTCTATTAACAATGATAGCTTTCATTCATATGTCGATTTGATATATCCCTGTGAGCTCGAAATAAAGGACACCACAGAGTCGTCCACTTCTGCTTCATACTTAGATATTTTATTGAAAGTAGACATTAACGGCAAACTGACAACTCAACTGTATGACAAACGGGATGATTTCAGCTTCTCCATCGTCAACTTCCCACATTTATGTAGCAATATTCCATTATCACCTGCATATGGTGTTTATATATCTCAACTAATTCGATATACAAGAGCTTGTTCTGGGTATAGTCAGTTTTTAAATCGAGGTAAGCTACTGACAAACAAGTTGATGGTACAGGGATTTCAACAGTCTCGATTGAAGTCAGCATTTCGCAAATTCTATGGTTGTTATAACGATCTAGTTTGTCAATACGACCTCGCATTGGGTCAAATGCGGTCTGATTTTTTTCATACCGATTGTTAAGCCGTTCTTGGCACACTGATTTTGACTGCGGATAACTCCGTTTACCTGATCAGGATATGAGGCTCACGGCGGGTGTGACCGGTCAACAGGGGATCCTTACTCCTCCTAGGCACCTGATCCCACCTTTGGTGTGTCCAGAGTGTTTGCCCAACTATCTATTTTGTATTGCTTGTAGGAGTTATGAGATTGATTAATGTTCGTTATCTTCACCTTGCATATTGGAAATTGCATTTTTCATCTGTTGTCACTTTTATGTACATTTGAGATTTTTTCTAAAGAAAACTAAATCATGTTTAAAAAATGTTTTTGTTTGTTGGTTGTTGTTTGTTTTTTTGTCATGTGGGACGCATGAAAATTGAGGCGTGGGTAATGTGATGATCAGAGAAAATTCAGATTAATATGTTGGAACTTTTTTATGCTTTGAAAATCAAGAAAGGTTATCAGCCAATCAAAATCAGTCTAGGTAGAATATAAAGAGCGCAGTCACTGCAGCTCCTCATTTCGTTGGTGGAAGACAAGCTGAAAACACCTTAGACAGGGATTAGACGTGGCTGAACAAGCTTTTCCTTCCCTATCTCCCTAATAATAAGGACAATCTTCATAATAAAAGATACATACTTAGTTAAGTGAGCCAGCATCTGAATCAACAAGTTTTTCCATCCCATTTAGAGTTTTATATTAGCTAAGAATCATTTCTCCGTCTCAAAGTGGTAATTGATTGTTTTTTATTTTTGTCTCTTTAACGGTTCTCAGAAGTGATCTGGGCTTATCCCACGAATCAGAACAAATCATTTTTGAGCAGTTAGCTCAGTTTAAATTGTGGAAAATAGTTTTACTGTAGTGTATTACTATTTATTGTCTTTGAATAATTTTGGTAAATCCGCTCGGTTACACGTCACAGATAATACGAAAATCATAAAAACATGTGAATATCATATGAACAAACTATATGTTTATCATAAGGTAATACAAACATATGTTATTCATATTATAAACATATGTTAATCGTATGTTTGAAAACATTTGTTTACCTTGAGTGCTCCTTTTATATGATTATCATATGTTCCAAAACATATGTTAATCATATGTTTAATTTAAACATATTTATTGAGAAACTCAACAGGATTGGGCAACAGGCACAGCCTATGTAGGCCGTCTCCCAGGTTTAACATATTTAAAAATAACATGTTTAACATATGTTGCAATTGTACCAGTCTACCCCCATGACACAAGTCCATCCTGATGCAATAAAGTGGTAGTCGATTCTTCTAAGGACACCCCATGACTTAGTTAAGATCAAGTTTTGGTGTCAGAAAACCAATGTAAGTGAAGGCATTGCAAAATTAACAGGCTAGGACTCCTGCAAGTGTCTCGTGTGAGCATACTGAATAAGGATTCATTACTGAACAGTTGAGGGAAAATCACCGCTGAAGTGATTTTTTTTTTAAAAAAATGATGGCGTTGTTTGGCAACATTGTGATCCATGCTTGTGGAACGAACAAATTTGCAAAAATGAGTGTTCTGTGTTAATAATATTATAGATTTACTAATCCCTGGTATGTCAACATAGTTTACAGCAACACTAAAATATCTAAGTATGAAGCAAAAGTGGACGACTCTGTGGTGTCTTTTATTTCGAGCTCATAAGGATATATCAAATCGACATATGAATGAAAGTTATCATTATTAATAGAAAAAACGTCGTCGATAAATCTAAATGTCGAATTAAAGGCAGAGCATTTCCTGGATCCAGCAATGCATCTTTGTTTGTAAGGGTTTTTATGTAGTTTAGGAATCCAGTATAGGTATACGGTAATTCATATTCATTCGACCCATTGACTGATATCGATTCGATACATCCCTGTGAACTCTATATAAAATACAACACACCACAATCTTAAACATTTGTTTCACACCAGGATATTCTACTGAACACAGAAGTTAACGACAAACAATCCATCTTCATGACGAACGAGATGACTTCACCTGAATGTCAACATTTCATAGTTTTGTAGTAAAACTCCTTTATCACCTGCATATGGTACAATAGATTGATTCGATAAGTACGAGTGTGTTCTGTGTCTGATCGAGGCAGGCTACGAACAAATAAGTTGATGTTAAGTTGATGTTACAGAGTTTTAACCAGTATCGTTTAAAGACAGCATTTTGCAAATTCTACGGTCGTTATGGTCGTTATAGCGATCTTATTTACAAGTACAACCTGTCATTGAGTGAAATGTTGTTTGACATGTTTCATACCAAGTTTTAGCCCACTACATACTAATTTAGACCATTAATTATGATTTTCACATATTGAATCAATCAGAGACATGAACACTATAGGCAGAAGAGATTCTAGTATTGCTGCAGAAATATAGGATTTTCACAATGGAGAAGCTGATTGTCATAATATTCTCCTGTTACATAGATGCTATGAAACTTTAGAACATATTTTCTTTTTCCGATTATAGATAAACACTAATTTATCAAAACATGAAAATTTATTCAGTCTCGTACAACAAAAATCCTGAAAAGCTTGTCCAGGGACCATCAACTGTGACACCAGCGCCGTGATATTTATCATGAATTTTTACCCAAACAGCGTCTCCAACTTCCAACTCGATAATAGCCATGTTGAATCCTGGACCCCAAAAATCCATATCACCAGCATATAGATTGCAGAATTCGTTTCCGTTTCGAACGATGTGTGCTTCTAAAGATTTTCCCGACGACGCCAGTATGGAGGAGTAGAAGGCGTAGATCCCTTTGAGTGGCGCTGTGAACATCCCATTGTTTTTATTGTAGGCGTTTCCAAAATTGGTAATCAGATTGTTGAAGAAAAATATTTCATTGTCGTGTACGTTGTCAATGTTTTGGGATAAACGAGCAGAGAAGGCGATTGGAGAAGTACTAGGAACTCCCGAGTTTGCGAGAAAGCGCACTAGAATAAAATTCATGTAGAAAATATTTAGTTGTCAGCAGAATGTATATGGTTCATGTGACAATTGTTTATAACCTAGCCTAATATATAAAAGTCTTTGATTCAGGAATAGAAAACAATGTAAATGATAAGTACGTCCTTTCATCTACTATTATAACAATATCAACATGGGGTTTTTTTTATTTCTAAATTTTCCAGCAAATAGTTCTCAGTGGTGTTAGCAAAAGTGAAACAGACTTTTGGTAAGCAATACATTGGTCGCTTAACGCTTTAAACAGCTGAAACACTTTAACCATGTAACAATTCATTCTGTGACCGGGAAGCAATTCAATTGTTTGATGATATGCAAAATGATATGAAACAAAACTGGAGACATTGTTAAAAATGACTACTTATAATTTAGTATATTATATGATGCGTATAACAATACAAATATAAATTGGGTCATCGAATAACTTGTTTGACTCATGGACGGATCTGATGTCACGGCTTCGAGCAACAGATCCGTTATCGGGTCATACCGGTATAAATCAACCGTTGTCCAACGATCCAGGCAACAACTGCATAACGTTACATAAATTTGAATACTTGAAATTCTAAAAGAATAATTAACATACCTGATTTAGTTCTTACATGAGCTAATGATTCATTGGAATGGTCAGTACCAGCTCCGTGGTCCATATTGTCTTTGACCATCCTCTTTAGTTCCAAATTTTCTTCATAAAGTTCATCAATTTTCTGCTTGGAATTTTCGTTTTCATCCGACATTTCTTTTATTATGGTCTGCATATCCTTTAACTCGGCCTCCAAACGACCTTGGGCGCTTCGAAGGAAAGCGACTTCTTCCCACAACGAACGGTTCTCCCACTCTCCCGAATGGCTTTTTAGTCTCTCTTCCACCAATTCTTGCACAACACTTCGTATTCCATCAACTGTTAGCTGACCCTCCACTGATGAACATAACCCAAAGAACCAAATAAGACCCAAAACGTCCATTCTCACAGATAGCATGGATTGCGACGATTTATGTATGACTGTGTCCCTGATAATTTTACAGTTAGAAGATAAGACTTGAACTCACGAGCCATGAGTACATAGATAATTATATCTAACTAAGGGAGTATTCAGTTATTCAGTACGTATAATATACATAATTATATCTAACTCAGGGAGTAGTCATTATTCAGTAAGTATAATATACATAATTATATCTAGCTAAGGGAGTATTCAGTTATTCAGTAAGTATATACATACTTATCCGACAGGAAAGGTCCGGGTATTCAGTTATTCAGTATGCATTATAGACATATTAAGGAAGTATTCATTTATTCAGTAAGTATAATAAACCATAATTATATCTAGCTAAGGGAATATTAAGTTATTCAGTAAATATATAGATAAGATAGTATTCAGTTATTCAGTAAGTATATAAATAAGATGGTATTCAATTATTCAATAAGTATAAAGTTAATCTGTAAGCACACAGATAAGGGAGCATTCAGTTATTCAGTAAGTACATAGATAAGATGGTATTCAGTTATTCAGTGAGTATATAGTTAAAGTAGTATTCATTTATTCAGTACATTGTAAGTATGTAGATAAGACAGTATTTAGTTATTCAGTAAATATATAGATAAGATAGTATTTAGTTATTCAGTAAGTATATAGATAAGGTAGTATTTAGTTATTCAGTAAGTATATAGATAAGGTAGTATTTAGTTATTCAGAAAGTATATAGATAAGGTAGTATTTAGTTATTCAGTAAATATATAGATAAGATAGTATTTAGTTATTCAGTAAGCATGTAGATAAGGTAGTATTTAGTTATTCAGTAAGTATATAGATAAGGTAGTATTTAGTTATTCAGTAAATATATAGATAAGACAATATTTAGTTATTCAGTAAGTATATAGATAAGATAGTATTTAGTTATTCAGTAAGTATATAGATAAGGTAGTATTTAGTTATTCAGTAAGTATATAGATAAGGTAGTATTTAGTTATTCAGTATATATATAGATAAGATAGTATTTAGTTATTCAGTAAGTATGTAGATAAGACAGTATTTAGTTATTCAGTAAGTATATAGATAAGGTAGTATTTAGTTATTCAGTAAGTATATAGATAAGACAGTATTTAGTTATTCAGTAAATATATAGATAAGATAGTATTTAGTTATTCAGTAAGTATATAGATAAGGTAGTATTTAGTTATTCAGTAAGTATATAGATAAGATAGTATTTAGTTATTCAGTAAGTATATAGATAAGACAGTATTTAGTTATTCAGTAAGTATATAGATAAGGTAGTATTTAGTTATTCAGTAAGTATATAGATAAGATAGTATTTAGTTATTCAGTAAGTATGTTTACTTGTTTGGTTGTGACCCACACCACTCATCGTTCACTCTGGGCTCCTCAGATTTTCATCCATATGCAGACACACAGTGTAAGTACACAGTGATATGTGTGCATTTCTATTGTTATATATATCACTATAATACATATGGTTTGCTATAATTAGGAATTCAGACTGGGTTAGTTGTAATGTAGTGGAGAAGCGTAATTATTATAGTTATTTCCTTTGGATCTCGGATGGAGTGCGCGGTTGTCATTGACAATCGGTGCTACAGTCTGGGATCCGGGCGTTTTCTCACCGGTCCTGAATCACTTTTCGACTGTCGGTCCTATCAGACGGACGTGTAGGACTTTATCTTCAGACATTGTTATAAATTTATTCTACTGATTTTAACTAAATCACTTTTCCTAGTGTCGACCATGTTAAAATGCAAACAAGGTAAATATCTCTCTCTAATTTGTTAATTTATTGATTAACTTATAAAGATTTCCAAACTGATCTATTTAATGTGATTAAATGAGCCTACTATATCTTTAACCTTTACTTTTGCTTTGTTGCGGAAGGCTGGTGTTACTTTTGGTTTGTTGGTGTTCGAATCCCGGCTGCGACAGACCCAAGTCGTTAAATCAGGTAGTGGCAGTTCCATAGCCAAATGCTCGGCATCAGGTGTGAATGTCACGGATCCTCGGAGATGACCTTTAAAACGGATGTCCCGTATCACAATAGGTGTGGCACGCTAAAGAACCCTCACTGCTCAATGGCCGTAAGCGCCGAGCATAGAAAATTTGAAGCCCTTCACCGGTCTTGGTGATGTCTCCATATGAGTGAAAAATTCTCGAGCGAGACGTTAAACAAGATACAATCACATTACAATTTTAAAACTTGTAAAGATTTCCAAATTTATCTATCTAATGTGAATAAATGAGCCTACTGTATCCTCAACCTTTACTTTTCTTTTGTTTGTTAATAATTCATGAGTCTTGGTATCTCGTGAAAATCCGGGAAGTAAATCTAACAGGCAACTGTTACAATACTTTATAAAAGATCGGGGAAATGTAGGACAAGCAACTATTTGTAGATTTTTTCCATTACTACATATTCTTCATGTACTTATGTAAAGGTCCGGTGCAATCTAGAACTACCCAATATCTACGTTTCAACCCAAATCAATGCTTCTTGTGTCACTAAAAGACCTGGCATCTGTTCAATATTTGTTTATTTACTTATATTTATATTTACCTCATGCATATCTCTATCCTTGGACGAATTTGACTCCATTGAGGGGGGGGGGCACTTTAGGTTTCTTTTCAGCTCTTACAAGTTTATTGTTATTTCGAATTTCCAAAATATCGGCTTGACCATCACTGAAGAGACATTATTTGTCGAAATGTGCATCTGGT
This sequence comes from Ostrea edulis, assembly GCF_947568905.1. Classification (NCBI taxonomy): domain Eukaryota; kingdom Metazoa; phylum Mollusca; class Bivalvia; order Ostreida; family Ostreidae; genus Ostrea; species Ostrea edulis. Next base: position 64,299,782 of record NC_079171.1, read on the forward strand.
GCATCAAAATTGGTACCGTATCAGTTTTACATATGTTAAATTATCATGTATCAATAAATCAGACACAGTTAGCAGTTTTACATTTTTGTAACTGAAGTCAAAACCATCTTTTTTTAGCATACGTGCCATTTTACAAAAATCTTGTAAAACCCTTGAGATTAAAGTATCTTTAGTATTTATTACAGTGTATCTACACAATAAAGAAACTCTAGGATTCATTACTGTATCTACACAATAGAGTATATGTAGCATTTATTACAGTGTATCTACACAATAAAGTATCTGTAGTATTTATTACAATGTATCTACACAATAAAGTATCTGTAGTATTTATTACAGTGTATCTACACAATAAAGTATTTGTAGTATTTATTACAGTGTATCTACACAATAAAGTATCTGTAGTATTTTTTACAGTGTATCTACACAATAAAAAATCTGTAGTATTTATTACTGTGTATCTACACAATGAAATATCTGTAGTATTTATTACAGTGTATCTACACAATAAAGTATCTGTAGTATTTATTACAGTGTATCTACACAATGAAATATCTGTAGTATTTATTACAGTGTATCTACACAATAAAGTATCTGTAGTATTTATTACAGTGTATCTACACAATAAAGTATCTTTAGTATTTATTACTGTGTATCTACACAATAAAGTATCTGTAGTATTTATTACAGTGTATCTACACAATAAAGTATCTGTAGTATTTATTACAGTGTATTTACACAATGAAATATCTGTAGTATTTATTACAGTGTATCTACACAATAAAGTATCTGTAGTATTTATTACAGTGTATCTACACAATGAAATATCTGTAATATTTATTACAGTCTATTTACACAATAAGTGTATCTGTAGTATTTATTACTGTGTATCTACGCAATAAAGTATCTGTAGTATTTATTACAGTGTATCTACACAATAAAGTATCTGTAGTATTTATTACAGTGTATTTACACAATGAAATATCTGTAGTATTTATTACTGTGTATCTACACAATAAAGTATCTGTAGTATTTATTACAGTGTATCTACACAATGAAATATCTGTAATATTTATTACAGTCTATTTACACAATAAGTGTATCTGTAGTATTTATTACTGTGTATCTACGCAATAAAGTATCTGTAGTATTTATTACAGTGTATCTACACAATAAAGTATCTGTAGTATTTATTACAGTGTATTTACACAATGAAATATCTGTAGTATTTATTACAGTGTATCTACACAATAAAGTATCTGTAGTATTTATTACAGTGTATCTACACAATGAAATATCTGTAATATTTATTACAGTCTATTTACACAATAAAGTATCTGTAGTATTTATTACTGTGTATCTACACAATAAAGTATCTGTAGTATTTATTACAGTGTATCTACACAATAAAGTATCTGTAATATTTATTACTGCATCAACACAATAAAGTATCTGTAGTATTTATTACAGTGTATCTACACAAAAAAGTATGTGTAGTATTTATTACTGTGTATCTACACAATAAAGTATCTGTAGTATTTATTACAGTGTATCTACACAAAAAAGTATGTGTAGTATTTATTACTGTGTATCTACACAAAAAAGTATGTGTAGTATTTATTACTGTGTATCTACACAATAAAGTATCTGTAGTATTTATTACAGTGTATCTACACAAAAAAGTATGTGTAGTATTTATTACTCTGTATCTACACAATAAAGTAACTGTAGTATTTATTACTCTGTATCTACACAATAAAGTAACTGTAGTATTTATTACTGCATCAACACAATAAAGTATCTGTAGTATTTATTACAGTGTATCTACACAATAAAGTATCTGTAGTATTTATTACAGTGTATCTACACAATGAAATATATGTAATATTTATTACAGTCTATTTACACAATAAAGTATCTGTAGTATTTATTACTGTGTATCTACACAATAAAGTATCTGTAGTATTTATTACTGCATCAACACAATAAAGTATCTGTAGTATTTATTACAGTGTATCTACACAAAAAAGTATGTGTAGTATTTATTACTGTGTATTTACACAATAAAGTATCTGTAGTATTTATTACAGTGTATCTACACAAAAAAGTATGTGTAGTATTTATTACTGTGTATCTACACAATAAAGTATATGTAGTATTTATTACTGTATCTACACAATAAAGTATCTGTAGTATTTATTACAGTGTATCTACACAATGAAATATCTGTAATATTTATTACAGTCTATTTACACAATAAAGTATCTGTAGTATTTATTACTGTGTATCTACACAATAAAGTATCTGTAGTATTTATTACTGCATCAACACAATAAAGTATCTGTAGTATTTATTACAGTGTATCTACACAAAAAAGTATGTGTAGTATTTATTACTGTGTATTTACACAATAAAGTATCTGTAGTATTTATTACAGTGTATCTACACAAAAAAGTATGTGTAGTATTTATTACTGTGTATCTACACAATAAAGTATCTGTAGTATTTATTACTGTATCTACACAATAAAGTATCTGTAGTATTTATTACAGTGTATCTACACAATAAAGTATCTGTAGTATTTATTACAGTGTATCTACACAATAAAGTATCTGTAGTATTTATTACTGTGTATCTACACAATAAAGTATCTATAGTATTTATTACTGTGTATCGACACAATAAAGTATCTGTAGTATTTATTACTGTGTATTTACACAATAAAGTATCTGTAGTATTTATTACAGTGTATCTACACAATAAAGTATCTGTAGTATTTATTACAGTGTATCTACACAATAAAGTATCTGTAGTAATTATTACAGTGTATCTACACAATAAAGTATCTGTAGTATTTATTACAGTGTATCTACACAATGAAATATCTGTAATATTTATTACAGTCTATTTACACAATAAAGTATCTGTAGTATTTATTACTGTGTATCTACACAATAAAGTATCTGTAGTATTTATTACTGCATCAACACAATAAAGTATCTGTAGTATTTATTACAGTGTATCTACACAAAAAAGTATGTGTAGTATTTATTACTGTGTATTTACACAATAAAGTATCTGTAGTATTTATTACAGTGTATCTACACAATAAAGTATCTGTAGTATTTATTACAGTGTATCTACACAATAAAGTATCTGTAGTAATTATTACAGTGTATCTACACAATAAAGTATCTGTAGTATTTATTACAGTGTATCTACACAATGAAATATCTGTAATATTTATTACAGTCTATTTACACAATAAAGTATCTGTAGTATTTATTACTGTGTATCTACACAATAAAGTATCTGTAGTATTTATTTCTGCATCAACACAATAAAGTATCTGTAGTATTTATTACAGTGTATCTACACAAAAAAGTATGTGTAGTATTTATTACTGTGTATCTACACAATAAAGTATCTGTAGTATTTATTACTGCATCAACACAATAAAGTATCTGTAGTATTTATTACAGTGTATCTACACAAAAAAGTATGTGTAGTATTTATTACTGTGTATTTACACAATAAAGTATCTGTAGTATTTATTACAGTGTATCTACACAAAAAAGTATGTGTAGTATTTATTACTGTGTATCTACACAATAAAGTATATGTAGTATTTATTACTGTATCTACACAATAAAGTATCTGTAGTATTTATTACAGTGTATCTACACAATAAAGTATCTGTAGTATTTATTACAGTGTATCTACACAATAAAGTATCTGTAGTATTTATTACTGTGTATCTACACAATAAAGTATCTATAGTATTTATTACTGTGTATCGACACAATAAAGTATCTGTAGTATTTATTACTGTGTATTTACACAATAAAGTATCTGTAGTATTTATTACAGTGTATCTACACAATAAAGTATCTGTAGTATTTATTACAGTGTATCTACACAATAAAGTATCTGTAGTATTTATTACAGTGTATCTACACAATAAAGTATCTGTAGTAATTATTACAGTGTATCTACACAATAAAGTATCTGTAGTAATTATTACTGTGTATCTACACAATAAAGTATCTGTAGTATTTATTACAGTGTATCTACACAATAAAGTATCTGTAGTATTTATTACTGTGTATCTACACAATAAAGTATCTGTAGTATTTATCACTGTGTATTTACACAATAAAGTATCTGTAGTATTTATTACAGTGTATCTACACAATGAAATATCTGTAGTATTTATTATAGGATTAAACATTCTTTTTGAAGAATTTATCGATGTGTAAACTCCGGCCATTTTACTCACAAACTGAATAAAAGTGCGAAGCACTTTTATGTTAAGTTTGTGAGTAAAATGGCCGGAGTTTACACATCGATAAATTCTTCAAAAAGAATGTTTGATTCTTATAATTCCAATTATTCATTCACTTCATTAACAATTGCAAAAATTTGAATAGTTTCCCCGCACTATGTTATTTGTTTTCAGGCGTGTATGAATACATAGCGTTTTCGGATTTATTGATGTATAAACTCTTGTTCAGCTTTATTTTTGTCCAATCAAAACACTTGTAATAAATAACATTGGAATTATTACAGTGTATCTATACAATAAAGTATCTATAGTATTTATTACAGTGTATCTACACAAGAAAGTATCTGTAGTATTTATTACTGTGTATCTACACTATAAAGTATCTGTAGTATTTATTACAGTGTATCTACACAATAAAGTATCTTTAGTATTTATTACTGTGTATCTACACAATAAAGTATCTGTAGTATTTAATACTGTTTATCTACACAATAAAGTATCTGTAGTATTTATTACTGTATCTACAGAATAAAGTATATGTAGCATTTATTACAGTGTATCTACACAATGAAGTATCTGTAGTATTTATTACCGTATATCTAAACAATAAAGTATCTGTAGTATTTATTGCCGTGTATCTACACAATTTTTATATCTAATCAAGGGATTATTCATTATTCAGCAAGTACCTGGTATTCACATAATTATGTCTAACTAAGGGAGTATTCATTATTCAATAAGTATATTGTTTTGCGTATAGTAAGTTTTTAAATCGAGGTAAGCTACTAACAAACGAGTTGATAGAACAGGGGTTTCAACAGTCTCGATTCAAGTTAGCATTGCACAAATTATATGGCCGTTATAACGATCTAGTTCGTTAATACAACCGAACACTGGGTCAAATGCTGTCTGACGTGTTTCATACCGATTGTTAGGCCGTTCTTGGCACACTGATTTTGACTGCGGATAACTCTTTTTACCTGATCAGGATATAGGGCTCACGGCGGGTGTGACCGGTCAACAGGGGATGTTTACTACTCCTAGGCACCTGATCCCACCTCTGGTTTGTCCAGGGATCCGTGTTTGCCCAACTATCTATTTTGTATTGCTTTTTGGGGGTTATGGGATTGATCACTGTTCGTTATCTTCACCTTGCATATAGATAATTATGTCTAACCAAGGGAGTATTCATTATTCAGTAAGCATGTGAATAATTATGTCTAACTAAGGGAGTATTCAGTTATTCAGTAAGTATATACATAATTGTGTCTAAATCAGGGAGAATTCAGTTATTCAGTAAATATATACATAATTATGTCTAACTAAGAGAGTATTCGATTATTCAATAATTATATAGATAAAATAGTGTTAAGTTATTCAGTAACAATATACATAATTATGTCTAACCAATTAAGTCAGTTATTCAGTAAGTATATAAATAAGGGATCATTCAGTTATTCCTTAACTATAGTTTGCATGTCCGTCATGAACTCGGAAAATACAAGGGGAAGGGATTGTTATGAAGTGATTTAAAGACGTTTTACATTTTTATACCAGGTAGAAGTTTTACATCTTTATACCAGGTAGAAGTTTTACAGGTACCCAGGAATGAAGTACAACAAATCTTTACTTACTTTTACTTAAGCGTGTTTAGCTTTGGAGGATCACAAAATCCTTCTCGCTGTTTACCGAAAGGTAGTCAAAGTGAAAGACCCCCCCCCCCCCCCCCAATAAATAAATAAGAGGTACACTGCTCACATCAAACACCCTGGACTTCCTATTGTTCAGCTATTGGGATTTTTCAAAAGACGTCTTACAAATTTGTTTCTTCACAAAATTGACTCCATATTGTGATTTAAATCTAGCCCGGTCACATATAATGAACAATACTAAAGTCACAAGGAAACAAGACGCCCATGGACCACATCGCTTACCTGAGTCACCAGATTTTCCTTACATACTTACATGTATAACTTCGAGCCCCTATCGTGGCCCCACCCTACCCCTAGGGGCCATGATTTGAAGAAGAAAAACTTGAATATGCACTATGTCAGCAAATACGAAACTAGAAACTATATGTAATCCTGCGCTTTATAAATCAATAAAATAATAATAATGAAGTAGCCATGTGAATTTGAACTTTTTTTTGCCCAGTGGCTCTTCGAATGAAACCCTAGATATCCCAACACCAATAAATAAATACATAAGTAAATAACTGGTGTTGGGAACTCTGGGGTTGCATTTATACAGGAATAACTCACTACTCGGTTGATTTTACTGCCAGCAACGTAGTTACCAAAATTAAGTTGTCAAAACTAAGGTCGTAGAATTCGTTTCTGGGTAATGTAACAGGAAGGGAGAAAATGCAACGGACCAGAACGGGATTCGAACCCGGGCCCCCTGAATCTCTAGTCAGGTGCTCTACCAACTGAGCTATCTGGCCACCGGCGATCGAACCCGGCTGACCGCTACATTCCTCCCTCCTTAAATGTCTTCACACCTGAAGACATCAACCCAGGATCTTTATCCCCTGGCAGGCATTTTCACCTGTCAGTTCCAGGGGCTGGTCTACGGCACCAAATGTAATAGGAAGGGAGAAAATGCAACGGACCAGACCGGGATTCGAACCCGGACCCCCTGAATCTCTAGTCAGGTGCTCTACCAACTCAGCTATCTGGCCATCGGCGATCGAACCCGGCTGATCGCTACAACGTAATATAGGTACAATTTCTACTGTCATCTGGCCCAGAAAATAGATGATTTCTGCAGGGGTCCCAAAATCTGGCATTCAAATAAGGAATATATAAGCAACTCAAAACTACGTTTAATTTGATCCGAAATTGCTTTGTGTTGTATGACAGGAGCGTGAAGTTGGCATAAAATTGACAAAAATGCTAAAATCAATGAAAAATTTCATAAATTCATGGTGTATTCCTTTCAGAAAACATACAGCCCATGCGTCGAGCAAATTCATATTCAAATACATTTTTCGTCTTCTCTTAATACGCAATATATATTAATTGCATTTTACTCGACAGATGGGCACACCTTTTCCTAAGCAATAATCTGGATCAAATTTAACAGTTATCAAACTCCTTTTGAAAAAAAGGCGGGAAAAACTCTTATTCATGACGTAATAATGTTATAAAATTAGAAATAATTTTGATTTTAAGTTGAGATAGTATACTTGACATGCATTTAACTTATTCAAAACACAGATCAAGCTTGATTCAAAACACATTGGAATCAGAAAATTTTTGGGGCCTTTTTATGTACACAATTGCACCTTGTTCTTAATCAAATGGCGTCGTTGGGCACAAGGAGAACGAAAAATGATTAGAGAAGTAGGGAAAAAATTCAACATGTGTACTAAATGACTATAACCCAAAATTAAACCCTTTAACTTACACATATAAATAGGAACGAATCGCTTGTCAACAGTCTATATTACAATAAATATACAACAAACACATATAAATAGGAACGGATCGCTTGTCAACAGTCTATATTACAATAAATATACAACTTACACATATGAATAGGAACGGGTCGCTTGTCAACAGTCTATATTACAATAGATATACAACTTACACATATATATAGGAACGGATCGCTTGTCAACAGTCTATATTACAATAAATATACAACTTACACATATAAATAGGAACGGGTCGCTTGTCAACAGTCTATATTACAATAAATATACAACAAACACATATAAATAGGAACGAATCGCTTGTCAACAGTCTATATTACAATAAATATACAACAAACACATATAAATAGGAACAGATCGCTTGTCAACAGTCTATATTACAATAGATATACAACAAACTCATATAAATAGGAACGGATCGCTTGTCAACAGTCTATATTACAATAAATATACAACAAACACTCTTCTGATCTACATCAACATTCCACAAATTAAAAAAATCTATTAAATCGCAAAATAATAATTACACACTCTGAAGCGTATTACTACACCAATGGAACGGTAATACCACCTTTACACTCACGGATTTTTCTTACGAGTCCTTACGGATCTCCGATTCGTAGTCAATCGCAAGCATTCGTAAATCACTCGTCGGTATCCGTTAAGAACTCGTCACAACTCGCACACACTCGCAAGGATCCGTGAAAGTAGGAGCAAATTATTTGACATGTCAAAAAAAAAAAAAAAAAAAAAACACGATTGTGCACGGATTTCATTTTCCGTAAATACCCCGTAAATAACTTGTAACAATCCGTAAGTATCGTAAACTGGTCGCAAGAACACGTAAACTGCACGTAAGAATCCGTAAAACACTCGTAAAAGTATTTTTTACGAATATTTGCAGTTAGTTTACGATATGTTACGGATAGTTTGCGAGTTGTGTACGAATTATTACGAATGCCTAAGTGATATTTATGATTTCTTTGACGTCGGGCTACAATCGCTTTACGGATTGTTCAGAGTCATTACTAACACTTTACGTATATACGCGATTAATTTACGAGTACTACTTAAACTTTACGATTAAGGAAAGGTATAAAAGACGCAAAATCGGACAGTTTCTTTCAGTTGTTATCAAGACATCAAAGAAGTTACACATCTTGCATACAATATACATACGTGCTGTTATAAGTAATGTCAGTTGTCGAATGATGATACAAAGCCAATTGCGAACACTTTTGAGTCAAAAACGTAAACAATCGTAACTACCTCCTAACTATTCGTAACAGCACGTTATCAACACGTTAACAGGTCGTGATTTACACGTAAAAGCTATTGAAAATCGTAAATTTCCGTAATATACTCGTAGCAATCCCTAAAAAGCTCGTAAAATATCGTAAATTGCTCATATTTACCCGTGTTCACTCGGAACAAATCGTAAATGTGTGCCGTAAATGTTTTATAAGAACTCGTAATAAACCGTAAATGGACAGTAAATACTCGTAAATACACTTACAACGTTAAATCGTAACAAGCCGTGCACTTTTACGGATTTGTGGAATACGTACGGATCCATAAAAAAAATCCGTGAGTGTGAAGGTACCATTAACGAAAGGTGAATAATGTGAGCAGGAACGGTTCGGACTGGAGAAAGAATACTGAACGGTTTGGAAAAGAACAGTTTAGATTACGGATTGAACGCTGAATGGCTTGATAACGACTGGTTTTGTGGAGAACGAACGCTGAACGGTTTGAACGAAACGAATTCGGACTATGTCGGCACTAATTTGCATACAAACTCGTTTAGAGAGAGAGAGAGAGAGAGAGAGAGAGAGAGAGAGAGAGAGAGAGAGAGAGAGAGAGAGAGAGGTGCATTCACACGCGCCTGAAAACAAATATCGTAATGTATGTAAACTTAACAGTGACGCTGTATGAAATTGCTAATACTGTGAATGAATTGGAATTATAAGAATCAAACATTCTTTTTGAAGAATTTATCGATGTGTAAACTCCGGTCATTTTACTTACAAACCTAACACAAAAATTGTTCCGCACTTTTATTTAGTTTTTGAGTAAAATGTCCATAGTTAACACATCGATAAATTCTTTTAAAAGAATGCTTAATCATATACTTGCATACTGTACTTACTAAAATGTAATTATACCGATTTGATTACAATTTTATATGTATTCACACAACACTATCATTATCTGCTCAGAAACATGTGTGAAGCAGTTGGGTTATTTTATTGATCATGTTGTTAATTTAAATCTTGTCTGTAATCAGTATTTCATATATAATTATAGATATGTGCAGTGCAGAAGTGTGAACTCTGTCAGTATTACCAGTAGTACTTCTAATTGATTGTTATTTATTTCATTGTTACAATTAATTGCTTTGTTAACCTGTACATTCCCCCCGAGGGCCCTTGATTGGTGAATAAAACTATATAATGAATTAAAATTGTTACGAAAATGAGAATAGATTAAAATTGTTATAAAATAATCTCCTGAGATCAGTTCAAGTCTGATTTGATAAAAATCGTCATCATTTTACTAAAAAATATCAGCAGGTTTTTCTTCACATTATTGGAAATGATTTTCAGTTATATTAACGGATCATGTGCGAATCCGGTTTAGAATAGTTCCTCAGTACCCCTTGCTTGTTGTAAATGGGGCGGTCCTTCGGATGATACCGCAAAAACCAAGGCCCCGAGTCACAGCAGATGTGGCACAATAAAGATCCCTCCCGGCTCAAATGCTGTAAGTATGGGTGTAAATTTTGAAGCCCTTCACTGACAATCCAGAAATTGCGGTTACGAGGGTGGCGCAACTTTATAAGACTGCGGTTCGTCTTGAGGCCCCCAGTGGGTTCAGAGCGAAGCCTGGGGGTGGGGGAGGTGGGGGGTCGGAAGCTCTTGGATTACACAGATTTTATAGGGCTTCAATTACATGTATGTCTCCTATGTAGGCCTAAATGTAGTTTCTGTGGAACGAGGGGGTTATTTATACTCGGTCTTTCCTATCCGAATATAAATAACCCCTCGTTTCCACAGAAACTAGCCTACATGTAGTAATTTTTAATATTTTTCTGTAATTTTTGATAGAGGAAAATCAATAAAATGACTCAAAGTTGAGAGTTTTTGGGAGAAATGCAAAATCTCTCAATAAAAGTACTTCAATAAATTAAAAGATT